>NW_008595695.1:11094-43511 GCF_000691845.1 Merops nubicus
TCGCACGTCTTGTTCCCCTGACAGTCATGTATGTATACTCTAAGTCTCCCAGTAGTAAACTTTCAGAGACAGCACAGGACAATACAGAGCTACTGTGGATGTCATCTATCTTGACTTTGCTAAGGCCTTTAACACCATCCCCCATCCTTTCTAATTTGGAGAGATATGAGTTTGACAGGTGGACTGTTCAGTGGATAAGAAACTGGCTAGATGGTCACACCCACAGAGTAGTGGTCAATGGCTAGATGTCTAGATTGGAAAATGTGACAAGTGGTGTCCCTCAAGCGTCCATACTGGGACCGGTGTTGTTTAATATCTTCATCAAGGACACAGACAGTGGCATCGAGTGCACCCTCAGCAAGTTTGCTGACAATACTAAGCTGGGAGGTGCAGTTGATATGCCAGAGGGACAGGAGGCCATCCAGAGGGACCTGGACAGGCTGGAGAGGTGGGCTCAGGTGAACCTCATGAGGTTCAACAAGACCAAGTGCAGGGTCCTGTACCTGGGGAGGGGCAACCAACATTACCAATACAGGCTGGGAGGCAACAGGTTAGGGAGCAGTTGTTTGGAAAAAGACTTGGGGTTTCTAGTAAATGAGAAGTTGGACAGGAGCCACCAATGCTTGGTGGCAGCCCAGAAGGTCAACTGAATCCTGGTCTGCATCCAAAGAAGCGTTGCCAGTAGATGGAGAGAGGTGATCCTGCCGCTCTACTCTGACCTGGTGAGAGCTCACCTGGAGTCCTGTGTCCAGCTCTAGAGCCCCCAGCACAAGAAGGACGTGGAGCTGTTGGAATGTGTCCAGAGGAGAGCCACAAAAATGATCAGAGGGCTGAAGCAGCTCTCCTGTGAGGACAGGCTGAGAGAACTGGGGTTGTTCAGCCTGGAGAAGAGGAGTCTCCAGGGAGGCATTATAGTGACACTCCAGTACCTGAAATAGGCCTACAAGAAAACAAGGGAGGGTCTGTTCACAAGGTTTTGAGTGACAGGACAAGGGGTAATAGCTTTATGCTAGAAAAGGGTAGATTTAGGTTAGATGTTCGGAGAAAGTTCTTTAATATGAGGGTGATAGAGCACTGGAATAGGTTGCTCAGAGAGCTGGTGGAGGCCCCTTCCCTGGAGACAATGAAGGTCAGGCTTGATGAGGCTCTGAGTAGCTTGATCAAGTTGGAGATGTCCCTGCTTATGGCAGAGGGGTTGGACTAGCTGACCTTTGGAGGTCACTTCCAACCCAAACATTCTATGATTCTATGATCTGTTCAAAGTGGTTGAATATTTTCCTTTTTTTTGTGTGTGTGGATTAAATGTGAGTGAACCTTTGCTGTCAATCGTAGAGAGTCTGTAACCCCCTCCTGCTGTAGTCATCTTCCTTCCTCCCTTCTCCTTCTTCTCTGTACTCTGATGAGTACACATTTACTACTTAAATGAGAAAAGGAGGGGGAGGAGGAAAAAAAAAATCTTCTGTGTAGTATATTCCAGGTAGTTTGAGGGGAAGAATTCAAATACTGGCGCACCCGTTGAACACCACTATACAGCTTGTGTATGTGAGTGTAATTCATTTGTCTGCAGAACTTGAGAACTTCACCCATGGTAGTTGTTTGACATAAAGTAGGCTGAGAGGAGTATCTTTGAGAGAGATCAAGTCCACTTCACACTCAGAAAGCCTTTTTTTACTGTAGCCCTCTTCTCTTAACTCCTCCTCTTGTTATAGTTCGGTGTATTTTTTTCCTGCTTCACCCTGTAGAAATGTCACTGAATGCAGATGAGCTGTTACTGAATCAGTGACAGAAACTACTGTTACCAGATACATTTAACAGGTACCAAATACACTGGTAATGCTTTTCAGAATGATTTCAGGTATATCAAATTCCTTCAACGACTTTGGCAACTGCCAAAACCAGCGTAATTTTTTGTTTGTTTGTTTTACTTTATTTGAACATATGTGTCAAAATGCACAACATTTCATTTCTTTGTGTTTGGGTTTTTTTTGCATAACATTTCTGATTTTTACTTGAATTGCTTTCAACAGTATTACTCAACCATAATTAGTAAAATGTTTCAACATATAAATGAGTGAAAACCCCACCCACTTGGCATCTAATACATAAGTAGGAAAATAAATTCTAAACTTTATGCAAGTATTACAAGGTCATTATAAAAATACAGGTATGAATAAGGCACACACTTGTTTTAATTAGAACCGAGTAATTTTAATAATATAATTACTCATTAATCATACATGAAAGTATCAACTGCAATATTAAATTACAGTCTTTCATCTCTTTGCAAAGATATTGAAATTAAATAATCTTGTAACATTTCTAACTACAAACAGCTTGTATACTGGTCCATGATTTAAATCTAGTATTAATGAAATTCCATAAAATTCTAGTTCCTTCTTGGACTATTAGTCTTTTTTTCCAGTCTAATTATGACATTTAATCTATATGATCATTATTAATCACTGGCCATCATACTTTTCCATATAAATTCCTATGAATGGTTCATTTATGAAAAAAATTCTCAACCTGGTTACAGTACACAACTACAGCTGCAGTTATCTTAGAAAATCTATTCTAAGAACCCAATTATGGGATAATTCAGCAAGAGATTCTACTCATAAATTCAGCAGCCAAAGCCATCAACCCCTATATATCTTATACGGTCCATTGGATGATGGTTAAAAAATAAAGTGATGTCAGGAAGGGTATGACACATTGAACTGAAGCCTTAAATCACTTTGGCTCTTCTGCACCTTTGTTGTCTGAACTGAACGTGGATAAGCTGCCTGTTCAGGACACAGTCTACTATCACTGTTAATTTTTTCAACTATAAAATTACTTTAGTGTATATTGCAATTATTGAAATGCTGAACCAAAGTGTCATAATTAGCGTCAATAATAATTTTGCCTTGGTAAAAACCTTTTTGAACAGTAAGTTGGCAATGCATGTGTTCGGGTTCTTATTTCCTCATCATTAAATATAGGTTGTAGAGGTAACTAGGAAACAAATACTTTTTGTTCAAAATGCACAAGGCACAAGAAATACAAATGCACATAGATTTAAATATGTTACTTTATTAAACATGTAAGGATTACACAGTGAATGGCTGGGCAATAAAATACCTCTTCCCCACCTTGTCCCAAAATATCAGGCTCTGTATTGGGCCCAGCACAGAGTGAACGGCATTATCTGATAAAAACAATAAATCAGAGCTGGCTGTATTCAGCCTAATCTTCAGGTCTCTGCCCATCTCTGAATCATCTTTCATTTTATTCTCTAAGCAGAGACGAGATGGTTTTTAGTCTGCAAAGACTTATAGACTCTCTTTCTCTTTATGGTCTAAAAGTTCCACTGTTGAAATGTTAAAATTATTAACCATGTTTTCATCTAAGAGCTAACCCTTTAAGATTTAGTCAGTGCTGGACACTGATAAGTCACAACAGGAATTAATATTTCTTCTTTTCAAACATCTAATTCCCTTTTAACTTAAAAATAGTGCCCATAGGGAAGGAAGGAAGAACCCCAAACCTAAAAATATTTCTCTTACTTCATATGAGTATGATAGCTAGACAACCAAACCTAGAAAACAAGACTTGACAATACGTCAGATTTACAAGTAAAAGGAAAAGGATGCAGTGTTCATAATGACAACATAGTTGTAAGATACTGATGAAGACTTTAATAGTGAAAGGGAAACAAATGTAGCCAGGCAGCCCATTCATGTCACTCCTTTGACATACACTAGGAAGCAAAACAGGGTAGAGTAATGTCTACTCTCCCTCAAAATCATATTGTTCTGAGAAGAAAGAAATGCTGAAGGACTCGGAAAAGGAAGTAGGTCTCTTGTCCTCTTTCCTTGGAGACTCTCGGGGTAAGTTGTCCCCTGCCTTTCTGTCCATATCAAGGGAAAAAAAAAAAAAAAATAATTTCTACTGTTCGTTACTTTACAGAAATAATATTGCTGGAATATATTTAAAAAAAAAAAAAATAGGAAAAAGCACCAACCACTTAAGTCTAGGTTTTGCTCTACAGTTTTCAAAGTCATTTTGGGGGTTTTACAGACACAGAGGAGAAAAACAGTCTCTGCCCCAGAGAGCTTGCTCATGGTAAAAGAAACAGGACAAATAAAAAATAATCTAAGCATATAAAGATAGCAATTTTGAGACATTGCCAACAAGTAATTTCTAGATTCAAATTAATGAAAAAGCACTACTGCCACTTATATAAAATAACAAATATGGGGAAACCTAGCTTGTAAATTTTAATATTAAAAGAGGTTTACTGTGAAATAATTACATCAACTCCGAAGTCAGATTTTTATAAATGTATCACACAATTTTTTTTGGGGGTAATATACACTACAACTTATGAATGGTTGAGTCAAAACTTTGGAAAAAAACAAAGTATCAATATTTTCTTTCTTGTTTTCCTGCTGCCCTCTTTCCCCTTAAATACCAGATTCTTTCGGCTCCTACTTACTGTGTTTGCATTCACTGTTTAAATACTATAGATGAACATATTAATACTTTAAAAAAAGCAGGCAGTTAATAATCATATTACTGAATATGAAGCTTTTTATGACAGTTGAGATATTCAAGGATCCTTGAATCCACTTCATTTTCTCCATCTTTTTGTTTCACTTTGTTAAGTTCTCAACTGCTTAATTTAGGAAGAAACTTCAAAGATGCAACTGACATCTTTGAAGAATCATATGAAAACTGAATCTGAATAGCCCTTTTTACAAAGACTTGAATCGAGGCTCTAACGAAGCTCAAAAAGCAAATGACACTGCCACTGCTCCTTACACAAAAAGGGTCAGGCACAGTTTTGCATCTACAGTATCACTAACTGAAAATTTTTCCATAAGCAGAGGAACAGTTATAATGAGTTCGGTGATTGTTAGCCTGCTGTCTAGAATGTAGCTGAGAAATTTTAACATTAGCCAATTTGAAATGTACATCTCATCACGATCCGAACTCTCTCCTAAAACAGTTGCACTCTCCCCACAGGCTTTTTCTTTTCCTTGCTAAAAATAAACTTTTAATTTAGATAAAAAGGATGTAATTTCAAATAGTCCTTATAGTAAAACTGGTATTTCCCCTGTTAAACATGTGGAGCAATATGTTCCTGGTGCAATATTCACCTTCTGAATAAATTTAATTGCAGTTTGTCTTGACACAGGCATCTTCATTCCACTGACCTTTATTTTTCAGCCTATAGAGGCTGAGGCCACACAGCTTTGGTGCTGTTATAGCTAACTGTACTTAAACTTTGTGTCTGATCAACTTAAGTGTATTGGATTTGAAAACAGTTAGTCAATTGTTTCTAGTCCCTAGGTGGTGGTTTATGGTAATGTTTGCATCAATACTAACAAAAGCCATACTGCAGTACAAAGTACATCAAGGAAATGAAAGACAAGGCTGCCTGTTGTCAGCTCTGGCTACAATAAAGGCAGGATTCAGAGCTAGGGCAGAGATCGTTAGAGAATCACAAAAATGAACGAACCACAGAAATCGTAGGGCTGATGGTTCACATCAAAGGTTTGGGGACTGGCTAATAGGCAAGGTTGCTCACAGGCCACAAGACACATAAACTAGACTCATTTGGCCATACAAAAAGGTCACAAAAGGAGAAAAAAAGTATGCAAGACGGTACAATATGTTCTCATGGTAAAACTGTTTAAGAATGGAAAAACTTCTTTAATGTTTAAAAGTGTATTAACAACAGTCTCTTCTTAGTAACACAGATTTGTATTCCTCAATCTCATCTATAAAGATGTGCAATATTTACAGTTTCACAGGGACAGTATTATATTACAAACTGCGTAGAATAGTTTTCAGTCTTACAGGTACAACATCAGAATGTATTATTTTCAGTTCAAATAGCAGGCAGATAATTAAAATATGCTTCTTGCAGATTCTATGACTGTTAGCATAATTTCTCAAATAATTTCTTAGTTTCAAATGTTATCTGTAAAAGCATTAATACTACAGAGACAGGTAATCTGCAGAAATAAAACAATAATGATAAAGTAATAAATTCTGAATTCTTTCTCGCTCTGTCTAGGTCTTTGTTATCATGTATAATTTTAGAAAAACAATTAAAGGAACTAAATGCTGGCATAATATGACATATTCATACAATGGCATCTGTTAATGTAAGAATGTAGTTATTCTTTATTTGAAGCCTAACCTTTGGATACCTGCTGTGCTGCTAGATGCTAGAATGTCAAAGAAAAATAAGTGAAAGCATATCTCATCATGGGGTAAATTGCCTGTTGAAAAGAAATGTACTTAGTTTCTCATTTGAATGCTGCTTTCTGCTAAAAAAGAAAAAGGGGAAAAAATAGGGGTAAAAAAGGAAAGCGAAGGAAAAGATTGCTATCAAGACAAAGACTAAGCTTTCTAAAAAAAAAAAAAAACAAAACCACACACACACACAAAAGCCAACTACCCAAACCTAACATAAAAATCCCTAAGAAGGAAAAATAAAAATTCCCCAGCACACCCACAACCAAAGTAAAAAGAATAAAAGTGTTCAATTTAATAAAAAGTATAAGCCAAAAAGAGAAGGAAACAATATACTCTATTTATGCTGCTTGTCTATTTTGGTCTGGTTTAAGCTTTTCACATCAATAAATGAAATTTGAGATCCATAGCAAGTAACAAGGGAAAAAAGCATGACAAAACCAAGAAATATACTATATGAAGAATTTTTTGAAAAATCAAGCACAAAGAATGCTTAGGATAAAGAGCTAGTAATTTAACTTTTAATATAATTTACATACAGCATATAGAGAAAAAATAAAAAGTTACAAGTGCTTTAAACTGTGCTACATATTGTGTTATTAAAGTGCTGCACACTATTTCTACTGTAAATTCCTGTTAGTAAAGAAATAATAACTCTATACAAAACAAGATGTAATTACATAGCTGTAACATTTAAATAATACACATTTGGAGAGAAGCAACATAATTTAATATTCAAACTGCAATTGTATAAATATAATTTTAAAATTGTTGTTCACTTGGTGTTTATTAAGTCCATTAAGCTGTTCCTAGTTGAAAGTTCAGAAACAATTATCATGGTTCTTAGATATGAATTTAATAAAATCTAAATTTTAAACAGGTTTGAAATAAAAAAAGGATTATTATGTACCACTATGGAATACAAAGAAAAAATAATACAGACCCTTTAATAACCATCACTAAATTTACTTGACCTACCTTATCTGTAGCAAAACGCTAAGTCCCTCGAGAGACCTTTGACTAATTTTCCTAGTAAATTCTTCAATGACACATAAACAGTCAAGGTTTCTTTCACAATTCACTCATTTTACAAATACTATATTATTTTCAGCCTTTAGAGATTATATTAAAACTCCCCTAAAGCTAAGTATACTGAGTAAAGAAACACTTGTACTTTAAACAGGACCATCTGCATTTCATTAACAGCTTAACCACCATCTTGTCTACAGATAAATACAGCATTATTAAATATGTTTTTCAGAAAGTAGTTATTACTCTGAGTTCTTACGTTGCATCAAATGATATTCTTATAATATTCCAAAGCTGTAATTTAAAGAGTTTTAAAAAAATAAAGGCAAAGAACGTAAGTGTCTTTCTGAGGCAATTTATTGATGCAGCTTATAATAATGAGGTATAGTTTGTACCTACTTTGCAAAATTTCATTACAGGAAAAAATTGCTCCAATTTTATACAAAAAAAAAAATAAAAATAAAACAACGTATTCAAAATGACAAAATGTGTTTGGATAGAAATTTTAAAAATTCAAGGACATTTGAATGTTAGCTGTCATTATGGTCCAGTTCACTGTTTATTTCTTTGGTATGCGTCTCCTGACCTGTATATAAAATTCATAGTTTCAGAAGTGACATGTGCAAGCCTTGGACAACTGGGGAAAAGGCATATTTCCTGACCTTGTAACCATGGCAACCACTTGCTGATTGGTAGCAGGCAGCCTTTCCATCCTTTACCACTGAAGGCAAGTATGTGAGATTGCTGGCTTTGTTTGTGGCTCTTGCTTTATTTGCATGAAAACATGAATGTCAGCCTTAAAATCCCTCTTCCTTTTTTGTTCATTTGTATGTTTTTGTTGAACATTATATTAGGAGAATTAGAAATGAAAGACTCTTATGTCATATTTTTTCAATCAGTGTATTGTAAATACTAAAGCAGTAATTCTACTTTAACACATGCACATACACTTTGAGCAAAGTTAGAAAGATCAACAAAATTTTGCTGTTTCTGCTATTAAGGTGTGCTTACAGCAAATGATAATGTTTTATAATTGTTTCCAGCTTGCAGGAGAAAAAAAAATGCACTTCAGTAGGACACTATTCAGAAAATAGCATTTCATTCTTTTTCTACCATTTTCTTTCCTTTGTCATTTTGATATTAAGGAGTAGACTTAGTAAAATACACGTGTGGAGGCTGCATCATTCTGGGATTAAGCTTCCAAATTTTCCATTCAGCATCATAATAAAAAGATTGGAGATTCTCAGTCCAGATGAATTCTTTGTTGGTATTAGCCAAAAACACACCTCCCCAAATCCCCTGCTACAATTACTTTCCCCTATTGAGAAAGAAAAAAAAAAAAAAAAGGACTGAGTATATCCATTTGATATATAATCTGTTGAAGAATGGCATAGACTAAGTATGCATGGACACATTTTCTTCTTATCCTGAAAGAGGCTGCATCTCTAGGTCAGGACTGTTGTTAGTGATAGGGAGGTAAATGGGAAGCCCATTTAGCCAATGTCTTGCTCCCACTATTATAAAGTGTCCACTAACGAAAGGAAGCACCTCATGATGTTCCATTTTTAAAGCTACTATTTGAGAAAAAGGGAGAATTAGTTTTTCTTATATATGAATAGCATACAATATGCTTTTAATCTAATGGGTAACATTAGCGCAGAAAGGGATTTTTTGAGTAATTATTTTGTACTTAGCTAGCATTTTTACATGTGTCTTTTAACCACATTAATTACTTTGTGATGGGTTTACAAAATTTTGAATTCTTTGTCTTAACAGGATTATTCCTCCTTTCATGCTTTCTCATTGATTACTTCAGAAATCAGTATTATTAATTATTAACAAATTAGAAGTTATATTAATGCAGTAAGAACATTGTTACATAAATACTAAGAGGTAAAAAGCCTTTAGCTCTTATAAAAAAGTTGTACTATAGAATGTTCTAATGTTTGCATGGCTTTAACATGCTTTTAATTTTTTATGTAACACTACTATGCATGCACAAAGTCAGGTTCTAAGAATGCAAATAGATTAATCCACTTTAAATATGCATATATGTATATATATGAACATTTACATGAATACAGTAGTCAGTCCATTTGAATGTACACAAATGTTAAACAATACATGTTATGTGTTTGTTTGTTACAGAATACTAAGTAAAGGATTACAAATTATTAAATAATCAGCAAATCATATTTCTAAGTACTGTTAATGCATCCATTGTTTTCCTGAATATATTTAGGGTTCAATTCTGCAAACATGTGAATTTACTCACAGAAATAGTCATATATAAGTCAATTGATATTTTGTCAATTTCAGTTGTTCGTTTGCGTGCACTTTCCAGAAATCAAGTCCATCTGAAATAAGAAATTTAAACTTCCACTTTGCAACCAGATCTAATGCAAAAAGATTAATTTCAAGAGGACAAGCCTCCTTCTGGTACCTATTTAAAAATCCTTCTATTCAAAACTATTTAATTATTTTTTTTCACATGTAAAGGTCATTTTCTAGTGCACTTAAACAAAATGCTCCCCAAAGAAGTCATGCTCAAGAAAAACATTATTTGATTTTTAAATAAATTAGTTTGCAGCATATTTAGTATTTTAAATAATTAAATTATTTTAATAATATTTTATCAATGAACCTAATGATTTACTCTGACCTGGCAGACATGCACGCTGAGAAAAAAGATCTTGAATAGCTAAATTACAATCCTCCAATAGACTGCAAAGGAGAAAAAATTGCTTCATTAAATTTTCAGTCGTTTCCTAATATAAACATTAAAAATCAAAGGGTTTTGAAAGAAGTAGCAGCTTAGGTTAGTGGAAGATTTTTCATTTTTTACATAATGGTTGTACTCAGAAGCAATTTGCTTTTACTAGAATGTTGTAAAGTTCTTTCTCAGCTCTGATGTACTGTATAAAACATTTCTTAACTCATTAATGTCGAATATAAATTAGTTTTATATTGGAATTTAAACAAACCAGACTCTACAGACAACACAGAAAACTAAACCGTTCTCAGAAATAGTGTAAAGCTGAATGCAAATTTAAACCAGGTATCATTTATCATAAAAGATGTACACACATAAAAAAAGACACATTACACTTTCTTGGATGTCTTGAAAATATTGTTGAACGGTACACAACCTTATCAGTACCTGGAATCTGTAAACAAAAAAAAAACTCCCACAAAACCCAGTTGTTTTAATTGAGTCATTGCAAGGTGATTGTTCCCATGTTATTAAAATGCATTTCTTGGATATAGCAGTTCTGGACTATGACTGCTATCTGGTGTTGGAGTGTCCTGAATATGATTTTTTCCCATGTACATCCTTTGAATATCTGAGCAAGCATGTTGTATTGTATTAATATCATAATTCAAAGGGAAATTTATTAAACCTTCCCCCTCCCAGTATTCCCATCATAGCTAAAAGTTGCAAATTCTAAATGGCAGATCCTAGACAGTAATATCAAATTTTAATAACAATTTCTCTTCTTCAGTCAGTGCTATACTGAAGAAAAGCATAAATTGCTGTGACTGACCGTTAGTTGTTAGAGAAGCAATCTGACTTCTCCACATCCTTATTTCAGTGTATCTGCTCTGTCCCTCAGCTGTATTAATGATAGCATGAAAGGTCACATGATAAACGAGTGACAAAAATATCAAAACATATTAGCCTGTAGCTTTGTTATCAGTGTATGGCAGAGATGACAGAAAATTGTATTTTTCCCCTGAATAATTTTGTGTTATATTTTGCTGGCTAGGCAGAATGAATTAGGGAAAAAATTCTGCCTCTGACTGTTTGTCTTTTTTTCTGACATACTTGAAGTAATAATATACATTAATAATAGGGAGTAGGCACAGGAAAGGGGTAAGAATTCAGGAGCAGACTGTCTGTTTCAATTCTACAAGGTGCTATCCTTGTTTCTTTCACAATACAAATTTTGTTGAAAAATATGCAGAGCACTGAATGTTATTAATGCTACTGATAATGATCTGCTGTATATTATGGATATAGCAACAGAAAGACACATGAAGAAAAGAAGCAGAAAAATAACTTTAAAGCAATAAGGCTACACTTCCACTACGTTTCCACCCAGTTGTACTTCTCACCACTACAAATGAGCATTCTTGCTAATTAAATAAAGGCAAGCACTAATAATACTTGATCCAGGTCATTGTGACAGAGCCCTAGTAATTAAAAATTAGAGGCAGGTATTACTCCTGCTGGTTTAAAGGCTGGTAGGAGTTGCAGACCCTGGGAAGATGAGGTTAGAAATCTGTGAAAGAGAAAATAGAAGTTGGCGGGGGCTTTAATATCTTATGGACTATCAGTCTTCATGGTCAGGAGTTAAAATCATGCCACATTCAAGTTCCCTTTGCTACTGGCAAACAACATCAGTGGCAACTCAGTCCTTAAGCTCCTAGCAGATCAAAAGCTGTTGAATAGAACCATTCTGAAAGGCATGGAGAGACTATCACAAGCCAAACATGAAAAGTTATGTAATTAAAACATTAATAAACTGATAGCATACATTTATAGAAGGAGTATTAGTGATCTATTGCAATACATGTGAAGTATGAACAAAAATGAAGGAGCATTGCTTTCAATGAGCAAGGAGCACTATGAAAAAAAAAAAAGAAAATCTTTGGATATTTACTGAAATTTAAAAGTAATCTTTAAAGATGTTATAAAATATTTGTTTAACCTTTTATCTCCATTATTATTCATTTTTATGCACCTCCATACCTCTAAGTTCTATCTGAGAACAGAACTGCAGAAATATTTCTGAAAACAAAAAATTGTTCAAGTATTTATGAGCTGACCCAGAGAAGAAACCACCAGAAATCTCATGTGACAATATCGTTCTCATGAGATTTCTCACAAATTTTACAGACCAACATAATCTGAATAGTTTTAATCTATTCCTGAATTCTAAACCTTTTGAGATACATATCTTAACATAAAAGCCTTTTTATATTGTGCAAAAACAATGAGTGAATAAGGGAGTATGTACTTGAGGAACTGGGAATAAGTAAGAAGGCAGTAAAGCCTGGAATTCTATCAGAATTGCCCAATTTATCAGTAATTTTCCACTTTTCCTTTTTCTTTTTCTTTTTCTTTTTCTTTTTCTTTTTCTTTTTCTTTTTCTTTTTCTTTTTCTTTTTCTTTTTCTTTTTCTTTTTCCTTTTTTTTCCTTTTTCATTTCCTTCTTCTTCTTCTTCTTGAAATTTAAGTTTAAATTTAAAACATTTACATATATGTGTGTGTGTGTGTATATCTATATATATAGGCATATTAATCTAAGTTTATAAAGAAACCCTGATATTATTTGTGTACAATGATAAGCATCTGTTAGTCCAGGCACTGTACAAACAGATAAGAACCAAGCTCTGGTCCAGAGAACTTAGAGACTAAATATTTCTTATTTGTGATTTCAGTGTTCTTCCTCACAACATATTCCAGAGTGTAACTATTTATAACAAAACACCCATGCACTGCCTGCCCCAAATAACTCTACATTCCTGCAATACCTGGGACTTTTTCAGCTAGAGTTCAAGTTCCTTATCTCTTGCTTTTGCTATACGTCACACTGTTTGGTAACATTAATATTCAGCACAATAATGTTGTTCCAAGATCCAACTCATGTTTTATACTTACAGATAATCAAAAGTCAGGGTTCTTTTTGGGATGCCTCAATAAAACTATACTCTGCTTCTTTGTGTTCTTCTACTATCTTCCTCACATCTCTTCCCCCAGAGTAAAGCTGGCTAAATTTATTTTAATAATGATAATATTTTATTGATTTAATAGACTGGTTTCACTCTTCTGCATCTCCTGACTGTCTTTCTATATACACATATATGTATATTCTTGATTGATACTAATTACTTCTGGTCAGGCCCACCCAAATTTAATATTGCTGGTGGCCTGTTTCAAAGTTTATGAAGTTTAAAAAAATCTACAAGGACTTATGTTCACAATAAAGATGAAAATTATCAAGAAGATTTTCCCTTTTCTATTTTGTTTTGTTAAATGCATCCCTTTATGTTTTGTATTTTGAACTGGAGTCCTTCAGCATTCCCAGATAGCTTCTATGTATAGTGTGAGTACACTACTTATACTATTACACTAATTTTCATTCTCAGCTTCAAAGAATAGCTTTCAAATTGTCCTGTGTCTAAAATTAGATACTTAACTTCTACTAGGAAATTGCTAGACAATTTATGAGAAAAAAAACTAGAAGGAAAATGTCATCATTATCAGAAAGCACCTGATTCTGCCCTCCTGGGGTACATACTTATACTGCAGAAATACCATTAAGCATGCAGAAGACAAAACAATGTTCATGGTATAGGCATAAGTATAAGAGACTGAAGAACAGGAATCAAAAAAAAGGTATACGATATAGTCATGCATGTCTAGGTTCTCCTGTAAATGGAGAGAGATACTTTCAGGTTGCTATCCTGTTCATCCCTATAGTAAACACCTAAATTATGTGAGAAATCACTTCCTAAAAATTGACACTTCTCTCCCCTGACTACTCTGGGATCCTGGGATGACCAGCTGAGATCTAGCAGAAGATGAGACATAGTCTTAGACTTATATATTCTTTGTTTGTCGTTATCTTCTTCATGTTTGTGATGGTGAGGACAAAAAGAAAAAAATATTTCTCACCAGTGTAACATTGTTTTTCTCCTAGTAGAGGAACATGTTCACCAAATAAATCTTTGAATTGCTTTCATCATCTGACAGACAGACTTTCCCATCTTTTTTTTTGTACATCTTGTTAGTCAAAAAATGAATTACAGATTTGAATGAACTCAGGTAATAAAACCCAGTATTCCTTAGCTGCATTAAATTGACAGACCCGTATATTTACATTTTTTTTTCTAAAGAAAGAACTTTGAATTTGATATCTCTGTCTTCTATTAACTGTTGTTTTCATAGAAAAATCTAATATTCATTGTGACAGGAGTAAAAGAAGCTGTTTGTGTGACCACACAGTATATCTGAAGCCTAAACTGATCCTCAGGGACTCTGAATAAGGTCCAAAACGTCCTACTGTCACAAATACCCTTTGACCTCACTGTCCAGGCCATTTAAAAACTGACCCACATCACCACCTTTTACCTAGAGGATTGCTGATTCTTTTTAAATCCTCTGCTTAACCTATTTTGTGCCCTCCTTGCAGACGTGTTTTGTTTAGCGCACAAAATTAACCATCAAATGCCCTAATGTCATAGACTCATAGAATAGTTTAAGTTGGACCTTTAGAGGTCATCTAGTCCAAATGAGAGAGAGAGAGAATCTTTTTTTTCTGAAGATTCTTGTATTTTTCAGTATTGCTCTTCCCTGGGAAAAATCTGTGTTTGCTGTTCATTGTGTAGTTCCACTATCAGCCTTTCCATCACTTAGGTATGAATCATGGGTTTATTCTACATGGTTCCATAGCCATAATAACAGATAAGTCTTTTATTAATATGAATCATCATAACTGGATCACAAAATATTTTAATCAAGATTCATACAGTTGTTTTACTCCAACTCCTTTGCATGTCAGGTTCCCCTCTAAATATCTCTCTGTGTGTCTTTTAGTCTCCTTTGGCTCCATGGGGCCATGATAAATGTTAAATGATTTGATGGCTTGTGTCATGTTCTCATTCAGTCAGTTCAACGCAGGCCAATTTAAGTGACCTTATAAAACTGCTTCACAAGTTATGAAGGGGTTACCAACAAATTTTCATTTTTGTTTGAAAAATGGATAGATCCAATGACTAATGGAAGTGCTTAGGACTTTATACAAGGAAAAGGCATGAGCCCACACTTGGTCTCAGGAATCTTGATTTACACAAGCTGTTGCCAAACAATTTCAAAATTTGCATAATTCTTTCCCTCATTCACACCTTTGCTTCAGTTGCCTGATATTTACATTCTGAAAGAAAATTATATATGCTGAATATGAACTAGCAATCAGCCAGTCTATTTTCCTTTTTCTCTTCACATGTTCAAACCTCAAATCAAATATGTAAAGAATATGGAAGCCCTCGCTCCATGCCTTATGTCTGAATTTTTGTATGCTAGAAGAACATTTATTTAATAGAGATATTAGATTTGCACTTTTAGTTACAGCTAGTTTAATCATTCTTCCATCTTTTTTTGGCCTGATTTGGCGGTGTGAAATCTTCCCAATATGCCATTTGAAGAAAAACTTTTTGTTCTTGTCATTTTACACTGCAAAATTCCTCATAGACAGTAATACTTTACAGGAGTTAGCCTATAACAAAATTTTATTTTAAATTTTATTTTCACCATCTTGTTTATATTTTGCTAACATTTTCCTGATCAAATTACGTTCCATCTCCATTTCTCTCAGATCCACATACTCCGGTTGTAACCAAATCTTTCTTTAGACCAATATCATCACTCTTTCTTCCATTTCTCTCAGGCTTGTAAAACTGTCCTTTTTTAACAACTATTCCCTGCTTTCGTCTTCCATTCAGCAAAAGAACATGTAGTATAAGAGCTACACTTGATGAAATACAATTTCCTTAGTGATATTTAGGCTATACTTAATGTTTTTAGTTTATTATTTTACTATTAGAGGGTAGCAGGCAGTATCTAATTATTGTTAACATTTCTTAGCATATGACATACAGATATATTTTAAAGCTCTAATACAACTCACTGTTTGAACCTAGCCTTTGAAATTTGTTCATGGTATTTACACAAGGAAAAAAACTATCCAAGTAAAGCTAACTTAAAAACTTTAAAAATAATTATTTCCCTTCTCTGACTTAAATTCCTAATGTTAACATCTTGCAAAAATAACAATCGAATCCAATGGACTCTGCAGTACTTGCAGGATGATAGCAGGGCTATCTCTATTGAAATTACGTGGCAGCTGTCAGAATACCTAAGGTGATATACTTTCTTTGTGTGATATCTTACCTAACTTCATAGATTAGTCTCTGTCTCAGTAGACACACCTTACTGGCACCAGAACTCTTGCCTGATCAGCCTAACAGGCAATCAGAGTTTTAGGGGATACCATCAGACTGTCTCAGTGCAGGAGCACTTTTTTGAATTCAAGATATGGTACATTCGCTACAGACCTCTACCTTCCTGTGAAGGTTCTCAGAATTTGTGGTTCTGCCCATTGTAACTCTGATTTTCTACCTGCTCGTATTCGTTGGACATACCTGCTTTTGATACACTCTTAATCTTAAATGTGGCATTCAAAAACACTCCCGGGATGTTTCTGTTGTCACAGGAGTTACCCCAGGAAACTAATTACCTATTTAAATCATATGCAAGAGTATCTTCCAGGAAAATATCTACCTATTTAGCCATATGCAAGAATATCTCCCAGTCTATTTACAATTACATTCCAGTTCATAATCACACAGGCCTGAATAACCCTGAAAGTGTTATTACATCATGAAGATTTTGATATGTGGTACCTCACCTCAGCCTCAGTTCCTTCTTGCTCCATACCAAGGATGTGGGACGCGTGTCCTGAGTTCAGCTAGGATAGGGTTAATTTTCACTAGAAGCTGGGAGGAGGCCACAGCCAGGATAGACAACCGAACCAACCAATCAGATATTCCATTCCATACTGATGTCACGCCTGCTGTATTAGGGCAGAGGGCAGTCTGGGTAGGGCATGCAGGATTCTGGCAAGGGGCCATAGGTGCAGATCCAGGCGGTCAGTGCATTTTTTATCACTGGCTTTATCTATTGTTAAATTACCATTATTGTTATTAGTGTTGTTTCTTCTCTTCTTGTATTGTTCTGTCAAATTCTCCTTACTTCAGCCCACAGGGTTTTGCCTTTTCCTCCTTCTTCTCCTTCCCATCCCACCTCGGGTGGGGAGGAGGGGTGAGCTAATGGACATGTGGTGCTCAGCTCCCAGCTGGACCACAACAGTCCTTTTTGACACCCAATTCAGGGAGTGGCAGGTTGAGATAACCACTAAATCTGACCAAAGCATGTTAAAATGATTTTGTTATACTCACCTTTTCTATTATTTAAATAGTGCACAGTAACAATGTTGATCCATTTGTCTGCAATTTGTTCTAATGGAAATCCTGATGTCCTCTATGTGTTCCCTGTGGTGGTGTTTACGGTCTGTGAAACAGGTCTGAACTATCATGTTACTGTATTGGACACTGTCAACTTATGGTATGATTATATCACTGGTCATGAGGTTAAACTGGTATGTGTATGCCACACAGGCATTTATTAGTAATTTCACCCAATCCATGGGCAAGACACTTCAAGCAACTTTCTCAGTATTTTGAGAATTCTGACTGTCCTTGAAATGTCCAGGCCAGCATGCTTTTGGTGCTATGTCTTCTGAATGTGTCCCAGGGCTTGTGTAGGGTTACACATTTTTATTTTTTTTTTTTCCAAGAATATCATAAGGGCAAGTGCACAGGGCAGTGGTCACTTCCAAAGCTTTGGAACCTCACCCCTGAACAAGTGCAGAATCTTGATAACCTATTATTGTCAGCCTGGCAATTCCTGAGAGACACAAATCACCTGAACATACTGGGGCCTTCCCCATACATACTGAGTCCTTTACAACAATATTGAGTGCCCTCAAGGGGAAGAGAAGGTCTCTGGGCCTACAAACTGACTGGCAGGTGCTGCAGCTGAACCAGAGAACCAACATGTATTGGTATCAGCTACTCCTATATAGAAAAAGAAATACACAAAAAAATCAGTACACATAGTAAGGTATGGTGATGAACAAGAGCCATCATGAGAACAGAAGAAAGACCCAGAGGTGATCACATGATTGTTATACCTGAGTGAACTGCAAGATATGTGAAAGGATTTCAGCCATCATTGAGGCAAGTGCATTATCACCTGCATGCTCCAGTGTTAGGATAATAGGACTGGTAGTTTGGAATCAGAGGGTAGGGAAGAGAAGCAGCTGGGATCCCTGTCTACTGAAGGAGGCATTGGCAAGGTGACTGGAAAACAGACAAAGCCCTCAGCCTCTGGAGAATGTCAGACATGAAGGAAAGTGTTGTATGTCACCCAGGCAAGTGGACCACCATGGAGAGAGAAATTCATTACCTGAAAGAATTAGCTGTGCTGAATATGATTTATAATGACCAGAATGAGAAGCAGTCACCCAGAGATCCGGATGAAGCCCAATGCACACCACCAATGTGGCAGAAGTTTCTACGAAGTGCGCTAGCATCATATGTGAACTCATTAGAAATATTGTCCTGGAAAGATGGCCATGGAAAAAGGTCAGATGAGTTTGCTGGCCAGCTCCAGCTATACGAAAGAATATCTCTTCCTCCCTATGGGCCTGCCTTTTGGCTGTGGAGGAACTGTCCTAGGAGGTCCAGCAATTCAAAGAGAACATGTCCCTCTGTCCACCTGAACAGGTCTGTATCTTGGCGATTAGGAGCAGACACTCGGCTGCCCAAGAGAACAAATATGTAAGGTACACACCACAGGGTCCCCTATGGTTTTAACTACGTGAGCACAGAGAGGACATGAGGAAGTGGGATGGAAAATCCACTGGTCACCCCAGCTGCACAAGTATGTGACTTGTGAGAGAAAACAATCATGAAAGGGGATTCTTCCAAGAAGAACACTGTGCCATTTTCTTCCCCACACAGAGAAGAGCTGATCTTAGTTCTTGATCTTCTAGAAGGGACTTCTGAGGCATTTTCACAAGAAATGAGTGATTCTAATCAGGATTAGAGGGGCCCTGTTACATCCAGGTGGAAGAATGGGACAATCGGGTTTACTGGTCTGTATACAATGCCCCGGCACATCAGACCCACCGGAATATAGGGCTTTAGTAGATACTGGTGCACAGTGCACCCTAAAGCCATCCATCTATAGTGGGGTCAAACCCATCTGTATTTCTGGGGTGATGGGGAGATCCCGATAGCTTACTATACTGGAAGTTGAAGTGAGTCTTACTGTGAAAAAGTGACGTAAACGCCCCGTTATGACTGGCCCAGAGGCCCCGTGCATCCTTGGCACAGACTTTCTCAGAAGAGGATATTTCAAGGACCCAAAAGTGTACCAGTGGGCCTTTGGTATAGCTGCCTTGGAGACAGAGGAAACTGAATAGTGCCTCACCTTTTCCGGGCTCTCAAAGGACCCTTCTGTGGTGGGGTTGATGGGAGTTGAAGAGTAACAGGTGCCAATTCCTACCACAACCGTGCACTGGCAACCTTATTGCACTGATCCGGGTTCCCTGATTCCCACACAGAAGCTGATTCATCACCTAGAGAGCCAAGGGGAGATGAGCAAAACTCACTCTCCCTTCAACAACCCATATGGCCAATGTGAAAGCCTAATGGAGAATGGAGAGTAATAGTGCACTACCATGGCCTGAATGGAGTTACGCTGCTGCTGAGTGGTGCCATGCTAGACACATTAGAGCTTCAACATGAACTGGAGTTGAAGGCAACGATTTGTTACACCATGTTTGATATTGCTAATGCATTTTTCTCAATCCTTTGGCAGTAGAGTGCTGGCTGCAGTTTGCTTTCACTTGCAGGGGTGTCCAGTACACCTGGAATTGACTGCCCCAGAGGTGGAAACACAGTCCCACCATGGACATGGGCTGATCCAGACTGCACTGGAACAGGCTGAAGGTCTAGAACAGCTGTAATACGTTGGCAACATCATTGTATGAGGTAACACAGCGGAAGATGTTTTTGAGAAAAGCAAGAGATAATTCAAATACTTCTGAAGGTTGGTTTTGCCATAGAACAAAATAAGGTTAAAGGGCCTGCATGGAAGATCCACTTTTTAGGAATAAAATGGAAGGATTGGCATTGACAGATCTCCGTTGATGCGATCAGCAAGATGGCAGCTATGTCCCTACCAACCAGTAAAAATGAAACACAGGCTTTCTTGGGCCCTGTGGGTTTCTGGAGGATGCCTATCCCATACTCCATCCTGATTGTGAGCCCTCTCTACCAAGTGACCTGGAAGAAGAATGATTTTAAATGATGCCCTGAGCAGCAACAAGCCTTTGAACAAATTAAAGAGGAGACTGTGCACGCAGTAGCCCTTGGGCCAGTCCAGGCAGGAAAAGATATTAAAAACATTCTCTACACTGTAGCTGGGAAGAATGGTCCTACCTGGAGCCTCTGACAAAAGCACGCAGGGAGACTCAAGACTTACCTTAAGGATTTTGGAGTCAGGGACACAAAGGATTTGAGACCTGCAATGCTCCCTGAAAAAGAGATACTGGCAGCATATTAAAGAGTTCAAGCTGCCTCAGAAGTGGTAGATACTGAAGCACAGCTCCTTCTGGCACCATGGCTGCTGGTGCTGGGCTGGATCTTCAAATGAGGGGGTTTCCTCTACAAACCACAGGGCTGATGCCACGTGGAGTAAGTGGGTTGCACTGCTAACACAACGGGCTCAAGATTGAACCCCAGCTACCCAGGAACTTTGGAATCACAAACTCACAAATCCAGGAATCACAAACTGTCCAGAGGGCAAAGGTTTTGGGGTGTCAACAGAGGAGGAGGTAACATGTGCCAAAGAGGTCTTTCTGTGTAACTACTTTTTTATGAGAAGCCACATGCCCTGTTTACTGAGGGGTCCTGTTGCTTTGTGAGAAAACATTGACAGTGGAAGGCTGCTTTGTGAAGCCCCAGTGGTGAGTTGCCAATGATGCTGAAGAACAGGTTGAACCAAGTAAGTTTGAAGAGGTGAAAGCCATCCTATTGGCTTTAGATACTGCATGAGAAAATTGGCCAGTGCTCTATCTCTATACCAACTCATGGATGGTGGCAAATGCCCTGTGAGGGCTATTATAGCAATGGGAACAGAGCAAGTGTCAGCACAGAGGTAAAGTTACATGGGATGCTGAAATATGGCAAGATATTTATGCTTGGGTAGAAAACCTGGTTGTGAAAGTACATCACATGGATGTACCCAAGAGCTGGGCCACTGAAGAGTATCAAAACAACCAGCAGGTGGATCAGGCTGCCAAGATTGGAGTAGTTCAGGTGGTTTTTGACTGGCAGCATAAGGGTATATTATTTATAGTTCAGTGGGCCCATGACTCCTCTGGTCATCAAGGAACAGATGTAACACACAGATGGGCTCAAAGTCAATGGCTGGACTTGACTGTGTACACTATCACACAGGTTATCCATAAATGTGAAAAGTGCTGCAATCAAGCAAACCAAGTGGTTAAAGCCCCAGTCTTATGGAGGACAATGACTGAAATAGAAACAGAGAGGTCTGGCAGGTTGACTATGTCATACTCCCACAAACTCACCAAGGCAAGTGCCATATGCTCACAATGGTGGAAGCAACCACCAGATGGCTAGAAACATATCCAATGCTCCATGCCACTGCCCAGAACACCATCCTGGGCCTTGAAAAACAAGTCTTGTGGTGACAGGGTACCCTAGAGAGAATCGAGTTGGACAAGAGGACTCATTTCTGAAATAGACTCATAGACACCTGGGCTGAAAAGCACAACCATTGAGTGGGTGTATGACATCCTCAATCATGCACCAGACTCCAGGAAAACTGAACACTACAACAGACTTGTGAAGACTACACTGAAAGCAATGGGGGATGGGGCCTTCAAATATGGGGTCACAAATTTAGCAAAGGCCACCTTGTCAGTTAGCACAAGAGGATCTGCCAGTCAAGCTGGTCCTGCTCAGTCAAAACTCCCACATACTGTAGAAGGGTTCAAAGTTCCCATAGTGCATGTGAAGAACATATTAGGGAACATGGTCTGGGTTAACCCTGCTTCAGGCAAAGGCAAACCCATTCATGGGATTGCTTTTGCTGAAGGACCTGTGTGCAACTGTTTGTTTCTGTGGAGGATGGAGAAGTCCAATGTGTACCTCAAGGAAATTTAATGTGGGGCAAGAACAGTTAGTGAATTAAACTGTATTTTGTTATTTGTTAAATAACTCTACCAGGCATGGTAGAGATGGTATAGAGTAAGGGGTGGATAATGCTCTAGGTTTGTCTGGGATATGGTTTATTTTACACCAGGAGCTGGGAAGCTGCCACAGCCAGGATAGACAACCAAACCAGCCAATGGGATATTTGATACCATACTGACATCATGCCTACTATATAAGGGCAGCTGCAGCATGGGCAAGGCATGTGGGTCTCTGTAAAGGGGCCATATGCGCAGGTCAATGTGTCAGTGAATTTTCTATCACTCACTCTATTTATTGTTTCATTATAATTACTGTCATTATTGTTGTTTCCTCTCCTCTTGCATTGTTCTATTAAATTCTCCTTAACTCAGTGCATGGCATTTTGCCTTTTACTCCCTCTTCTTCCATCCCACTGGGTTTGGGGAGTGATGGTACAGGGTTGTGAGCAAGCATCCACATGGTAGCTCCCAGTTATGTCTAAACCACAATAAATTTGCTTCATAAATCAGTTAAGAACAGCAGTTCATCAGTTCATGGTGGGTCAAGGGAAGGGTTGTTTTCTTTTTTTCAGCTCTAGCAAAGTTCTTTCAAATGTATAACATTTTCTCAAACTGTCCTGTCATCTGCAAATCAATGAACACACTGAAACAGTAAACTGAGACCCAGTATAGAGTCTATTGAACTCCAGGCTAATCTAATTTGAGAGGGATGTAGTTTGGCCCCAAATACTACACATCAAAAAATATTGACTTGTCATATGTCTGTATCTGCTTGAAGGAGGACTTTGAACCAGCAGAATATGAAATGTCAGGGTGTGTCCACTGGGACCTAATGACACAGTAGAAACAGACTAGCTCTAGCTTTCCTACTCTTTTCCATTTTTCCAGTCTGTTTTTCTGAAGTTGCTGTGATAGTTCAGATAGTCATTATCTTGGTCATCAGTCTGGAGGAAGACGAGAGCAAACAAGAGGAAAGTATCTTAGGTAAAAATGCACATTGGCACAATGACCACAATTTTTTTTTTAATTTTGCTTTGATTAACAGTTTGATACTGGGACATATCTGTATTTCTTTGTTGACTAGTCTCTCCTGGAATCTAAAACCATCACTAGGCATTGTGTAGATGTCTTGGAATGGCTTCCTAGTTTAGGCTATAAAAAGTTCTTATAAAAAAGCCTCTTCTTTGACCCTGCAAAGGTTATGAAGGGTGCAGTAAGACACAGACTTTGCAAGGTACATGCATCTACAACTAAAACAGCTAAATGTCTAGCAAACTTTTAAAGTGCTAGTTTGCTAGATCAAAATGTTTATTATAAAGTAGAGGTGTTCATGGTCTCAGCATCTCTGTAGGCAATATCCAAACATGTGCCCTAGAAGCTCCTTGTTTCAGGAGGAAAGGATTCTTTCTGAGCTAATTGAAATAAAGCAAAACTTCTAGAAAGCCTGAAGCCACCACTTACTTACTTACTTAGATGATGCAATTGTTCCGAGCACCAATGATTATCTTCTGAAGCCTGCTAGACCAAGCAGAAAAAGAAATATCTTTTGCTAATGACACATGCCTCTGAAATAGGTATTATACTGGCAAAATTATAGGTCATATTAGACCTACTCATGATGTATGCAGTATTGCATTGTGCCTGTGGATACTACCTCAGATTTCTCATTCCAAGCATTTTGCCTATGAAACGACAGAAGCTGAGAGTGGCCAGAGACCAATAAGCAGGATGAGAGGTGTCTTATCAGAGAACTTTAAAGGTGAGTTTCACATCAAAAAATTTTTTAAGTTCTATTGGCCATCCAGGGTTTTGAGGATAGTATATTCCAGTGCATGACAATCACCTTGCCTTAGAGGCATCACAAACAGAGGAAAACAGAAGGAGCACCCTGAGTAGAATGTTTTGTGTCATCATGTAGCCAGCATATGCTGAAAAAAATATTTTTTCATTGTTGAAATTGTCATTCCTGTTGCAAAAGCAGGAATGACACAGAGGGGCCAAGGACATTTATATCAGTAACACTACGGCACTGATGGATAGAAAACAAGAAATGGAAAAGGGATTGCAAGGTATTATTAGTACCAAGCAACAAGAACACTACTAGACTAGTGAGAAAGGAATATGCTGGAGCAGAGCATAAAGATATATGGACTACAAGGAATACACAGATTTGCACCTTCAGGAGTGGTACAACATAAGGCAGACGTGATCTAAAGCTTATCTATCAGGCTTTTAAGGATATTTTAAGGATATTGGCTGATTCAACTCAGATATGACTATTAAAGACAGCACTGTATAAAGTTGAAAGTAACAAGCTTATTATCAATGTCTTGATACATGCAGTTCTCTAACAGTGTTGCACAGTCAAGAAGAAAGTTTGTTTTCTGGGAAGATGAGTTTATTAAATAAGTTCTGATCTTCTGAAGCATACAGAAGCACAATCCTCCACTTTAAACACATAAACAAATACCTCTCACACATAGAATCATAGAATCATAATATCATGGAATGGTTTGGTTTGGAAAGGATCTCAAAGTTCATGTAGCTCCAACCCCCCTGCCATAGGCAGGGACACCTCCTGCTAGACCAGGTTGTGCAAGGCCCCATCCAACCTGGTCTTGAGCACCTCTAGTGATGGAACATCCACAACTTCTCTAGGCAATCTCTTCTGGTGTCTCACCACCCTCACAGTGAACAACTTTTTCCTAATTTCTGACTTACACCCCCTTCCAGTTTGAACCCATTACCCCTCATACTTTTTGTACAAGCCGTCAAAAAAAGGTCACACCCCAGCTTTCTTGTAGGAACTCTTCAGAGACTGCAAGGCCACAGTAAGGTCTCCTTGGAGCTTTCTCTTTTCCGGGCTGAGCAAAGTCTTTAAGAACATCAGATAGAAGAAATGTGGATGTTATGTACTGTATGTTTGCAGCATATTACACTACAAATCAAGATTAAGTAACTGATTGTAATGTGTGATATTATTTTCAGACACTGATGTTGTTAAACAGGTTTCTAATTTGAGGGTCAGCTATTAATCTGACACTGAAGTAACGTTAGCAAAAGAACATACTTTAAATTATTGCTTGCAAACCTGTTAGGCTTTGGGTTTTCTACAACTGAAGGAAATAAGAAAATAAAAGTAACTTTCTTCGTAGTTGTTCACAGTAACCAGCAACACATCTTAATTTTAAAATTGGAATTATATATTAAATTTTATTTCAATTTTTATTTTGTTTTAGCCTGTTAAAAATTAATCCTCACAAAGTAGCCAAGCTCATGCAACCTAAGTAACCATTCCTGCATTCTTACTTGTCAACAGTGTACAATTATTTTTAAGATCAATTTGTTTTGACCATTGCTTTTGTTCTCCTGAGAATGTATATGACCATTAACTGATCATTTCCATCTTTGATGAAAAGACAATATACAACAATAATAATTTTAGCTTATCCAGTTATAATCACTTCACCTGTTTTAGTCATCTAAGTTTTCTATTCAGTCAATGGAAGAGAAAGACTCATCCAGAAAGTGACCTAAAGAGTATAAGAGTAGGCTCCTGTTCTGATCTTCTGGAGATGGCTCTCTCCATTAACTTTTTATAGATCTTTGGGAGATAAAGCCCATAGCTTTGTAATTCAAGTCTAGTGACTACAGTAAATAGTGTCAACATAGCTATATACACGACTGAAGGTTAAAATTACTCATTATAAAATGATCATTTTAAATAATTGAGTCTAACATGCTTGCCATCAATGAATAAGAATCAGCACAAGCTTTTTGATGTCATACATCTTTATTTTTCTAAGATGGTCCTTCTTCCAGTCTAACACTCCTGTTCAGAATTTGCTTTGCATGATACTGCATGATATGATAAACCTTTTAACTATTTCCATATTTTTTATAGAAAAATATACTGCCTGCATGATGATCAAATTTCATACAGTGTTTTATTCCCTATGGTTCTCGATGGACTAGGCTGCTCAAAGTATCTGATAATGCGCTTGTATGAAGAAATTACTTAAGTCCAGCCGCCTAAACCAAAAGCAGAATTTAGTCCCACATACTTAAATAATGGTTTCTTTATTTTTTTTGATTCCAACATTATGTGACAAAATGAATTACAACATATACTATTAATTTTGGTAAATCATTACTTTATTTAATCATTCCTTCCTTACACGTTATTATCCTGGCATTAATGTGTTGGACACTGCTTACCAATCTTTTTACTCTCCATTTCTACAATATAGACCATCAGATTTATAGTCACTCAGCTCTAGTTTAAAAACAGGGAAGAAAAATATTGATAATTAAATATACCATAAAAGAAGCCAATGAGACAGTACACTCTCCTGTCTCTGTACAGATTTAGTTGGCACACCAATTAAACGCAACGTTTCACAGGTAACTTGAAGACAAAGAACTTACAAGACAAATCTATTGGCAACTCTTTAAAACTGTTTTTAGAGCTTGTTTTATTTACTAGAGAAAAATAAATAAGCCAAGGTGTAGCATGAAACATAAAAAAGGCATGTCATAATAGACCATACAATCAGCCCCAGGAAGTTCCATAACCCATACGTGCTTACACAACAATTATTTAAAAGACAAATCCTTAAAAAGAAAAGTCTTTCAGAAGCTGAAGATTACCTTTTTCGGATTAAAGCCTTGTTCATAATTTTGTAATTTGCCCCTTATAAACTTAAGTGCATCTGTGAGGGAGAATTAATAGATAATTATGTATGTATGGCAGTAACAGCACTGGTAACACACACCTTATCATCCATGACAAACCCAGACAGAATAGGAGAAAAGCAATTTTGCTTAGGTAAATTGGACTTCAAAAAAGGTTTTGAAACACACAAGTCTATTCTGACAGACAATGTTCCTTGAAGTTCTTGTGACTTCATCATTAATGTCTTTTTCAGTGTCAAATGCTGCCTTACTCCTCATCTGAACAAATTCAGAGCTCCATTCCAAAAACTTTTCTGGTTTATGACTTTTTAGTAGCTTAACATCACCTGAAGGCCAAGGTAACAAACAAATAGATAGAAAATTGGTGTGGAAATGTTTCTTTGCAATGGATGAAATTTGCTGAGGTTATTATTGTCCAACTATAGGCATGGTGTGTTATGAAAACTCCACAAGGAAGGAGGCTCTACAGTTCATCCACAAACTGCAAATGTGCAGAAGTACATACCTGTTCCCCTATAATGTGTCATGGGAATGTGCACTGTGACTCTATTATCTCTACAACTCAAAACAGATGAAACAAAGTATATGATCAAAACTGGTTGGAGTAGTGTTTATACTGACATTCCAGAGTGACTTCATATCCTGACCCAGCACTGGAAATGGATGTTATATTCCAGTTTTCCTAAAAAATAAGGCTTCACCCAGGAAGAACCACCTTCGTAGTGGATACACCTCCAACTACAACAGAACCAGAAGTTCTAGAGATGAACAAAGAAAACCATTTAGCTAATTGGAAATAATTGTGTAGTTAAATGAAATTTACTCAGTTAAGTCCCTAAAAATGAAAGCAGATTTAATGTGCAGTTTGTGTATGATTGAGCTAGCATTCACTGGGGATTTATCTCAGGTGATACACGGAGGTCAGATTTGATGATCTATTGAACCTCCTGGCCTTTAACTGTATGAAACAATGAGAGTTTTTATTATATCCAGCCTTGTTCCCCCCTCTCTAACAGCAGTGTTATAAATTATTAACTATAATAATAATTGCTAGACACTTCATTGCTATGCTGAAAAAAATAAAAATAGCCCTGTAAAATGACAACAAACATTATATTAAACTAAGTTTTAGTATCAGTGAATAAACTGCCTAAGTTATAATAGATAATGAAAATGTCCTTATAATTTAAAGCTTGGTTGCAAATTATTGTATTTATATATTTTAAAAACAGTTTTATTGATTTAAACATAGTTTTGCTTTCAAAAGTAAAAATTTACATTCTTTCACTTAGAAATTATATGTTAATATTTCATTCCAATCTGGTATTTTTCCCTTTTAGTATTATAATATTTAGTCTTATAGTATTTAGTGTTATATCATCTAGTATTTTTCAGATAAGCTTGAGTTTTTTTCCCCTTTTAGTATTATAATGAAAGACAGGTACTATCAATATGCCTACAATGTATTGGGAAGGATTTTGCCATTTTAAGTTGTTCTGCCACTGGAAGAAACTGTATGATACTAGAGAGATCATCACAAAGTGTGACTGAAGAGGGAACAGCATATTGTATTCCTGATTGCCTGTGGCTGTATAAGGTCATAGAGAAATGTGGCTATGTAGGAAACTAATTTCCTGAAATCTTGCAAGTAAATAATAACCATTTTGATATTAGAATGGTGGTTGAAAAGATGCTTATGAATATATGTAATTCATTGCACAGATTCACATACATCTTGCCTTAGATTTGATGGAATCAACCACACCCATTGCAATGTCTTTCTGTCCCACATATACTCAGTAAAACAGCAAGTGACAGAAGAACTGATCTGGAGGAAAAATTCTGTGAAGCACTAAGCACAAAGAAATTTCACAAATCTACTTATTTCATTTAGACTGAATGGTGAACTGCATATTGTTTTCTAGCCTGCTTTTTGGGTATGACCACATCCACATACAGATTGTAAACTCAAATAAGAGTTTATTTTAACATAAGTCAGACAAACTTTCCAGCTTTAAGAAAGGTCTAGAGGCAGAAATGAACACTATACCCTTTTAGTAAATCAAACTTCTGTATATATGCAAACAGTTCTAATTTTTCTTCTAAGATAATAATTTTCACCCATAGGCACTTCAAATGCATGGTACTGGAGTAGGCTTTTATGTCTTTGTTTATTTATTTCTATATGATAAGTAGGAAGGATTTTTAAAGGCTACGTATTTTGTGTTTGCATTCCCTGATGACAGGCACCAGTTCTGAAGAGATGTCATTTTTATTCTCTCAAGACCATGGTCTGATCCTTGCCTGAAACCTATTGTAGAATAAATGTAGGTGAAGAGTAAGAACAGAGCCACTTGCAAGTAGCAAGAATCCCAAAAGTGGCCACCTCTTTTCATTCAAAAATTAAAATAATAATTAAAAACATCTGCTGCATTATATAAGCTTTGATAATTAATTAGTTGAAAGTTGTTTGTTTATACATGGTATAATAGAATAGACAGTACATGTCTGTATACGACAGAATATACATGAGTGTTGTCATGATGTCGAAGGTTCATCATACTGTTGGTACAAATTGTGGCATGTTTTGTAGTCCTGATCTGAAACTGATGTGTAGTAGACTGTATGCAGAAAGAATGTATAATGAGTAACATTTACATGTTTTAAAGGGTGTGAAAATTCTCAATGTGCTGATAATTAGAAACAACATTAGAAGCTACTAGCAGTTGATTGTCTGATGGAAACACTTGAAGATACTGCACTAGCAGTGATATCTAGCCACAAATGTGTTTCACAAAGCACAACAATCAGACTAAAAAAAAAAAAAAATTCTCAAAACGTAGTCACGTTTTGCTCCACTGGATTTTTGTAAGAGGTTTTTTACATGGTACTGTTGGGCTCTGAGCATCCAAACATGGTTTGCTTAAGACAATTGCCTTTCTATTTTGTGGTTAGTATACCTCACCTTCATTAAGGTAGTAGGCATAAGAGGTAGTAGTTATGTATAGGGTTTTTTTACTACAGAAAAATAATCATAAGACAGTTGGTAAAAACAAAAGCCAAACCAAACAAACAAGAAAAGTAAACACCACAAGGAAGTATCACAGTCTGTGCTGCATGTACAAACCACTATATTTTGCATTGCATTTATGCTTTGAGAATTACCATTCTGGACTGTATTTTAGTCTACCTTTGTAACTGGTGACCTCTGCAGGGTTTGTGTTATATGGAGACAAAGTTAATTATATCTATTTGTATAAACATAAGGTATTCAACAATGGATGTTCTTTATGCTTTTAGATCAAAAGTAAGAAATTCCAAATACTATTCACAGGTCTTTGGACACATCCAAGGCAATGTGCACGATATATCAAAGATAGGTAGTTGATACTTATTGTTACAGCTGGCTTTGATAATCTTCACTTAGAGCAGGATAATAGTCCCAAGTGCAAAATTTTCTTCATGAAGAGGCTTTGTTTTCCTCTAGGTTGTATAATGGCCTGGCACAAATGAAACAGCAACTTTTATTTTATTATTACAGGGCAGTGTGAACTTTATATTTTACAAAGCAAATTAAATTTGTCATCAGAAATGTAGTTGCTTACAAATTTTACAAACCCTCAAATGTAATACAAAAAATAAATTAAGGAAGAGAAGCATCTTCCATGGTCCACTGTTAAGTGTAGAAATATCTTATTCTGTCAATGTGATTTCATAGCAGGATGAAAAATGTCAAAAGTGGGTATGACAAATCAGTCTAGTGAGGAAAAATGACTCTCAGACAAGAGATGTCATTTGTCATGATTGCCATTTGACTGCACTTTCTCCTGTCTTCTCTTTAAGATGAATGTTACTTTGCCATTAATTTAAAATTATCTTAAATTAACAATCAGTTGAACATGAAAAGCAAAGACATTTGTGTTTTAAAGTTTTGCAATATGCAGAAATCTATTCAAATGTAAACTTACTGAAAACTGACATACACATTATAAAAAAGATTATTGTCATGAATTGTTAATTTAGAAAATATTATATTTCTCTATTTCAAAAGTCCATTTTTCCTAAATATAGGCAACAGCATGGCTTTTGTTCAAAACTGACACAGCTGAGGACAGCTCTGAGCCACTGCATAATATGGGTGGTAATTAAGCCACAGCTTCAAGGTTGCATGGGCACAAGACAATTCAGCCTAATGAAGTATCGATTGGCTGCAGTCGAGGTAAAACAAGTTGACATTCATTTAGAGGTAGCAATGAGAGTATACTACAAAGCCACCAAACAAGTAAGGGAAAAAAACAATGAGACTGAATTTTAGTCTTGCAAACACCATTAAGAATCTTATTTACGGCATGTTGCTATCACTCAAACTAAAGCTAATTGTGTATTTACTGCCCTGACATCAGATTCTTAAATCAACAGAAATTATATTCATAGGCTGTTGCCAAAAAAACACATGAAGTTCAGTTTCAATTAGAATCTGTCCTAACACTTCAAAAACCCAACTGCAAAAAATACAATCAAATTTCCACTTTTTTCATACAACTGAGTTTATTTTTAAATGCTGTTATAAACTCATCTGTAACAGAAGTTTAAATTCTGTAGTTTCTGAAGACAATAGCTTTACCTCTTACTGGAATTGCTGGTAGGTTTCTGTGTGTTGTCACAATAAGCAAATATTCAGTATAGTTTTTAAGCTTAATTTTCTTATTTTGTCTTACAGGTCAAAAGCTTTATTCACACAACCATAGTCATATATATTTGTCTCATGTATATATATAAAATTATAATCTACATGAAATGTGTATAGTAATTTATAAATGTACCTCTTTAAACTTACTATTACAAGTATTTTGTTCTTAACCAGTAAAGCTAATTTGCTCAGAAGGTAGGTATTCTTTGACTATCATTGAGTGAAGAATTTTTCAGCATTAATAGCAGCACAATTGCCAGCAAAACAAGAGGTTTATTTTTTGCTCCTAGTACTGAGTATTTGGGAAATTTGGGATGTGGATACAAGTATGAACTGCTGAACTATTGCTGTGTATTAATATGTTTAACTTTAAAGTCCTGAAAACTTGCTTATGTACTTTAAAACTAAAATTAATAAGTATGTTAACAAATCAAATAAAATGTCTAAGATAACAAAACCAATTGAAAAAGAATCTTAAAAATTAAAACTAATTGAATCCTTTCTGAATTGTATTACTGGTCACAAAGAATTGTATGCTGATATTTCTGTTTCTCAATAATTTCTTTAAGTTTTAATAGTTGACTTTAATTTTAAATAGTTTGTTAGCAGACTATATACTCAAAAATTGATTATTCTATTAATCACAACCTTTTCCCTGAGTTTGTAGCTGTAAACAATTTTTTTGGCCAAAGAAGCCAAACTTTGTACACTGTTGTAGACAGTTTAGCACTTGAGACTAAATTCTTACATCTTGCAAAGAGATACTAAGAATTTATAACAACTGTATTGCATAGCATCATTCTAACAAAAACCCCTGAAATATATATTATATAATATAT
>NW_008595696.1:0-4480 GCF_000691845.1 Merops nubicus
GGCCCGAGCGTGGGTGTGCACACGCGGGGACAGCCCAGGGGCACACGCGTGTGCCCGCCTGCGATGGCGGGCTCAGGCCGAGGGGACAGCTCAGCAGCCCAGCCGCTTGCAGCGACAGTCGCCGGTGACGGAAATGAAAGAATTAGCCACACAATAAACCCCTAATTGCCTGGCAACAGCATTTAGGCCCCATTAGGTAGATTTGTAACTGCTTCCAGAGAAATAAACTCCTGTGTCATTAGATAACAAGGAAAGAAATAGGTTATTTCCTTTTTGAAAGGTATGAAAGCTTCCAATTGCCTGATGTATTCGCTTAGTAGATTATTTTCTGTCATCTCAGTTAATTGAATTTTATCCATTGCTCTTAGAATTCCTCCCTTTCGTGCAAGGTTAAAAAGTTCAGAGGAGTCATATTTTTGAACCTCGTCCATTTATCGCACAAGCCAACTCCAGCTTACACACCCCAAAGTACGACGGGGAAAACAGAGCCACAGAAAACTCTGCAATAATTGCTCTTCAGCAGCCGGTGAGCCGCCGTCCCAGGAGCTGTAAAACGTCACTCTGCCAGAGGCTGTCCCGTCGGGACGGGCAACGGGAAGGGACTCGCTGCGTGGGCAACGCGCGGCCTGTGTGGGCCCCTGGGCGGCCTCACCCCCCCCGGGAAACCACACTCCTTGTGCCCTGCTGAGTGGGCCGGTCTGAGGCTGTGGCATGGCACTTCTGGGCATGAAAGGTGTGCTCCGAGAACGGGTGTTGGCCATCAGCCAGCTGCTGGTGACCAACGTGTGCAGATGTGGCCAAGGAGGCCACCAGCATCCTGGCTTGGATCAGCACTAAGGTGGCCGGCAAGAGCAGGGGAGGACCAGCCGAAGTGTGGGGAGGAGCAGCTGAGGGAGCTGGGGGTGCTGAGCCTGGAGCAAAGGAGGCTCAGGGGAGACCTTCTGGCTCTGCACAGCTCCTGACAGGAGCCTGGAGCCAGGTGGGGGTCGGGCTCTGCTCCCAAGGAACAAGGGACAGGACAAAAGGAAATGGCCTCAAGCTGCACCATGGGGGAAAAGTCCTTTGGAAAAGCAAACACGGGCAGAACTCTACCCGCTCCCCACCACCACCTCAGTAACCCACCTGTGCAATGCAGACAAGTGTCTTTCCGAAGCAAACCCAGGCAGATGTTGCCCATTTCTGAGCGAATCCATAACATATGTCATTCCTCTCACCATCACTCAGGCCGCTGCTCTCACACATCCCCACTTTGCCCCCCACCCCGAGTCCCTCCTGCGAGGCCCCGGCACCTCCACAGCCCCAGCCTGTGTGTCCTGCTGGGGAGCTGATAAGCGAAGCTGAAGTGCAGCAGGGGAGGCAGCCTCACTGGGCTCCTGTGTGGCACTCACTCTGCAGAGCAGCACCCCCCTCAGGACCCGGGATAGTGTGGCTAGGACCGGCGGGTGACGCCAGAGCCGGGGATCCTCAGCACTCCTGCAAAGCCAGCTCCATTTGCTGCCTTGGTGCATACCAATTCCGCGCGCCCGCGTACGAGCCTGCGTCAGCTCCGTCGGCAGGGCATTGTTACCCATTCCCAACTATTATGACATAGTTTCTATCAGAGCAGTTTTCTTCTCAGCCAGTCGAGTGGAATGATCCCTAAAAGCGGCGGTTTGTGGCAGAAACGTGCTCGGTTTCCTCCCCCCAAAGTCTCGGCACCGTCATAAATCCGCGGCTGCCCTCACGCCCGGCAGCCCCGCCAGGGCGGCCTGGGGCTCATGGCCACAGCAGGGCCATGGTACGGGGCCTGGAAAGGCAGTGGGGCCCAGAAGTGCTGGGGAGGGATGAAGCAGCCCAAAACCCAAGGAGGGGAGGACAAGAAAGAGACACAGAGAGGTAACTAGCCTGGAGCAGGCGAGCCCAAGGCAACCCGTCCTCCCACAGCTGCCTGGGCCCTGCACGCCCGCAGGGGAGGCGGCAGCGCAGAGCAGCCCCTTCCCTCACCTGCCTGGGCTGCTGCCCTCCCTGCTCCTGTGCCTCTCAGCCTTGGGAGAGCTGCACTGTGACCTGGTCTCTTCTGCTGCTTTATTAAACTGCTGATGGGGACAGGAGAGACCCCCGGCACTGCCAGGCTCATGTGCATGGATGTGACTCTGTAGGTGTGTGTGGGGGACCCACTCCCCCAGTTCAGGGAGAACAGGATGGGGGCCACAGGTCTGAGCTCCTGCTGGGCTGGTGCTGGCAGTCCCCAGATACCATACCCGCTGGGGCTGAGAAGGTGACATGGAAGCCAGAGAGGAGGGAAAAAAGCAGAAGGGAAGAGCAAGGCTGCGCTTTTCCACGCCGACTTTTTATTTTATTTGGTTTTAATTGCACCCCAGAGCGCTGTGTATTAAGCATCCTTAATTAACGAGGGAAGCGCGGGCGAGCGGCGGTGGCCAGGCCCTGCTCTGCTCACCAGTGGGGGAAAGCCCCGTCCCTCGGCCAGCAGAGCCATTCATGGGGATAACCTTGTAATCTACAGAAATCTGGGAATTATTATGGATATTACATAAATCAAACCCCCTGTGTCAATAAGGAAAAAAACATTTTTGAAAGAAAAGCAGCTCAAAATTAACCCTGAGAGCACGGTTTTAACCCAGATCACCTTGGAAAAAGCGGCAGAGACAATGGCATGCATTCATTCCCTGTCCTTTATCATTTAAATAACCTGGCCCTCCTTAGCTTCTGATGGATTGCTTCAAAATTGCTAAAACGGAGGTTTGTTTCTTTTTGATGTGTAGTTGCATTGATTTGGGTTTTCCCCTCATTTTAATCAGAGGCATTTTACAGAGCACCAAAGCGAAGCGGGGAAGACACGGTGCAGCTCCCGGCAGCAGGGGGTTCCTTCACCCCTGCAGAGGGGCAGCAGGAGGAGAGGACCCTGCCGAGGCTGGACGGACTCTGGGGTCCACGGCAGCAAGACCCCCACGGCGGCGGCTGCTCTTTAACTTGCAAACCAAATCCCGTGGGGCTCCTCAGGTTACAGCAGAGCCCAAAAGCAAAATAACTGCTGCCCAACGGACGCCGTCCTCGCTGGTGCCGCCAGCTCTGCTGACACCCCCAGGTGGAAGGAGCTGAAGGAGGTATCTAAGCGGCATCACCAGCTTGCTGATCATTAGGATTAAACTTTCCCCAAACCCCCAGGGTGTCCGCAAACCCCTGGGCTTGTCCCAAAACCTCCAGGCTTCCCCAAAGTCCACAGCCAGCAGCACCTTCCCGCAGTGAAAAAGCGTTCTGGAATATCACATTCCTTCAGCTCCTTGGCCCAGCCCTGCGGATCTTTCCGATAACAGGTACTGAAGGCTGCAAAAGGCTTTGGCTGGGTGACTCTGAGCAGTAAGGAAGAAGGCTGCAGTTTGGCATGGCTGGGAACGGAGGGAAGCCCCAGCTGGTGCCAGCAGCCCCTGCAGCTCCCTGGAAAATGAAACCCTCCCCTAGTCCCAGGCTGCCTTTGACCTCCTGGTTCTGGAGGAGCTGTGCCGCTGGTAACCCGTGACCCGGAGCCGTGTGTGCAGGACAACACCCACAAACCTGACACATCCCAGGGATTGCTGTCTCTGCTTACAAATCTGGACCAGTACCTGTATAGAAGCAGTTTGAAATCTGACCACTGATACACACTGAGTTGTTTCTTTTTTTCCCTTAAAGGAGAAATCCTGAGTTAATTTAAAATATGTTTCTTCTACAAAAAGCTCAACATTAAAATCCTACTGTATCTTCTTCATTCATGGTAAACAAATACCTGGCCAGTTTTGCTCCACAGCAAACTCTCCAACCTCTTCAAGCCAGCCAGCATCAGGCCCCCAGGGAAGCTCTGGGCTGGTTCCTGCTACCCTACATTAACACTCTTTTTTTTCCCCTCTGCATCCATCATTATTCACAGCACAGTGTATGCAAACCACATTAAACAGTGTTCTTCCCTCCCTGCAAGCGATCTGTTTCACAATGGTGAGTGCTAGGACAGGATAAAGCAGTGAGGGTGTGGGGAGGGAAGCTGGAGGGTGGCGGTGCTCACAGCCACCCCGGCCCCACAGAACGGCAGCCCTGTGTCGTACCACCACGGCCGAACCACGGGCAGCTCCTCCCAAGGACAAAACGCTCTTTCTTCTCGTACCTGCTGATGGGGAGTCTGGGGGATGAAGGCCGGGGCCCCTCCTGTGCCCGACTGCACCAGCAGCGCTCCGTGTGCCCCGCCAGCGGGGCTGGCTCAGCCTTCGCCCCGGCTCCTCCCGCAGCCCTGGGCAGCTCTCCCCTCCAAGCTCTTCCCGGGCTCCTCTGGATCAGCTCCTCTGCGGGCTGTGCACCTGGGGCTGTTTTCCAGAGAAGCTGATGATGACACCTAAAAACCAGAAATAAAGTAGAAAATAAAATAGAGAGGAAATAGAACAGAATCTGAAATAAATAAGATGTAAACTAAAGCCAAACAAAGCACCCCTCTTTGGACCAAAGGAGTGGCTTC
>NW_008595697.1:0-37146 GCF_000691845.1 Merops nubicus
GCTCACCCCTCATCTATTAATGTTGTCTTGTATGTGCATTATTTTAACAATATATATTGTTTAATTTTTTCACCAGAATTCTAGCTGAACAGAGCTGGCAGGTTTTTAATGATACTATTCTTGGAGCACAACAGCTCTTGATTTTCATGTGTAAGAAATTGGTCAAGGAATGCAGGGGACCAACACAGCTGAGTAAGAACCTCTTGGTCAAAATAAAGTGTAAAAAGGAAAAGCATAGAAACATGTATTCTCAGGAGAATACAGGGAGACTGTGGATGTCCAGGGATGGGGTTAGAAAAGCCAAGGCACAGCTGGACCTGAATTTGGCAAGGCATGTGAAGTGCGATAAGGGGGGATTCTACAGGTACGTTGGCCAGAAAAGGAAGATTAAAGAAAATGTACTCCTCCTTGGTAAATGAGACGAGGAAAAAATCACAACCAACGTGGAGAAGGCTGAGGTGTGCAATTTCTTTGCCTCAGTTTTCAGTGGTAATTTTCTTGGCACATCTCTTAAACCCCTGAACCTTGGACCCTAGGGCAGCATGAGATTGCATAGAATCCCAACATTTTTTAGCATTGTTAAATGTTCATTTAACATTTTGGAAACTCTTTTCTGTAAGATCACCAGACCATGGATAGGCTTGAACTGAAATAATAATCTTACAAGCAATATTTCAGTAATGCTTGTAAGAATTAATTTTGGGAAATTATGCAAACTTAGAGCACAGTCACATTATGGTTTATAGCCTCATATTTTCACTGTGGGTTGACTATAGAAAATACCCCTTTAGTAAAGAAAATAACTAGTTGTCTCTAATAGTTGTGCTTCATAAAGTCACTTCTTGATACATGAAAAGAAAAAATTTAGAAAGTTTATTTCACATCTTCCTAAGTCCCAGATAATTCAGCCATTTTTTGTCCCACATAGAACTCTCCTCCTTTCATCATAAGTTTTTCTACTATGAAAGAAATCTTAAAAATCTTTTTGGGGAACTCCAAAAACTCTTTCTTAATTTATTTCTGAGTTATAGGACTGATTCTGAAATGTATGCTCAAGTGACTGTATTGGATGGCAATTGCTCCCAACGTGGTTCAGTGCTGGAAAATGATGTGGTCATTTTTACTGTATTCTTGTAGTCTTTGCCGGGATAAAATTAGCATCTTCCTAAAACCTCTTAGCAACCAACCTAAAATGAGAGGGAAATATTGCCATTTCTTATTCTACAGTCCTGTTTCAGGAGATGATGACCACTGTCATCATCCAGATGATGACCCTGTATTTCAGTACAATAAAATACATTAAGTTTAATTCCAGCTTAGTCCTAGGTGATTTTTCTCAGGTGTTGTCATGGTTTAGGCCCACCCAGCCAACAACAAAACACCATAAGGCTGCTCACTCACTCCTACCCTCCTCCAGTAGGGTGGGGAGGAGAAAACATGAGAAAAGGCTCAAGGGTCAAGACAAAGGACAGGGAAGGCCCACTTGCCAATTATTGTCACAGGCAAAAGACAGACTTGATGTGGGGAAACAAAATAAATGTAATTTAAGCAAGAAAACCACTGCCAACTTACCAACTGAGTCAAAGTAGGACAGTGAAAATACAACTGGATCTTAAAAACACCTTCTCCCAACCCCTCCCTTCTTCGCAGGGTTGGCTCTGTTCCTGGTTTTGTACCTTCTCCCCCACAGTGGTTCAAGGGGGCAGGAAATGGGGGTTGCAGTCCATCCCAGTCTCTTCCATGTTGTTCCTGCCAATCCTTCCTTCTCAGAGGGAAGTCTTCTCATAATGCTTCCCTGCTGCAATATGGCATCCCTCCCACAAGAGACAGTCCTCTATGAACTTCTACCAGCATAAGTCTCTTCCATGGGGAAGTTTAATGGTCTAATCTCAAAGAGATGATGATCCATTCATTTGAAGAAAAATACCCATTCTTCTATTTTGCTCTCCACATATGTGCTACTGGACAAGCTTTTATGTTGCCATACATGCCGTCTAGCCAAGTAACTGGAATCTGGTCACCAGCATCTCCCAAGCAAGCAAACAAACAATAAAATATAAGCCTATTCTTTCAAGCTTAGATCTTCTATATTAGTATATCAGTAGAGATGGGGAACATTTTGGGGAAGTATAATTCCATCACCTATATTCTGTGCAAAAATGGAAAAACTGGCATGGTTTTGGACTGGAACAACTAACAGAGAGACAACTGTTTCCCTGACAATTCTTAGGCAGAGCTCAGGAGTTACTATGGGCCAGAATCATCCAACATAATTTTGGATGTTGTCAAACTGCTTTTGAGCTGAAGACAGTTTAATAGTACAGGTAGGAGCTGTTTGCCTTAGTGCCAGAAGACAGTTCACAGAATGACAGAATCACAGAATGACAGAATCACAGAATGGCAGGGGTTGGAAGGGACCTCTGCAGATCCCCTGGTCCACCCCCCCTGCCAAAGCAGGTTCCTTTAAAGCAGATTGCACAGGAATGCATCCAGGATGCTTTTAAAAGTATCCAAAGAAGGAGACTCCACAAACTCTCTGGGCAGCCTGTTAAAGTGCTGCATCACAGCCAAAGGAAAGAAGTTTCTCATTTTTAGGTGGAACATTCTGTAATCCAGTTTGTGTCTGTTTCCCCTTGTCCTATCACTGGACACCACTGAACGGAGACTGAACCCATCGTCTTGACATCATCTTTGCGGCCATTCAGTGAGATTTGGACAGACTGGAGGGCTGGGCCAAGAGGAACCTGATGAGGTTCAACAAGAATAAGTGCGGAGTTCCGCACCTGGGCATCAGTAATAAAATGCACCAGTACAGGTCAGGAGGAGGTCTGCTAGAGAGCAGCTCTGTGGAGAGGGACCTTGGAGCCCTGGTAGAGTTAGTTGCCCATGAGACAGCAGTGTGCCCCTGTGGCCAGGCAGGCCAATGCTATCCTGGGGTGCATTAAGAAAAGAGTGTCCACCAGAACAAGGGAGGTCCTGCTCCCCCTCTACTCTGCCCTGGTGAGACCTCACCTGGAGTATTGTGTCCAGTTCTGGGCTCCCCATTTCCAGAGGGACAGAGATCTACTGGAGAGAGTCCAGCGAAGGGCCATGAAGATGACTGGGGGACTGGAACGCCTGCCGTGTGAGGAGAGGCTGAGAGACCTGGGGCTGTTTAGTCTGGAGAAGAGAAGACCTAGGGGGGATCTAATTAATGTGTATAAATATATGAGATCTGGGTGTCAGGAAGGAAGGTGCAATCTCTTCTCACAACTACACAAAATAATAAACATAGTTTCTTTTTGCAGAATTCTTCCTTTTGCAGAATACTAACAGGAAAATTGCCTATAGTCTCCAGAGATTTAAACTTCTGCAATTAGGAGCAAAATGATGGAAAAACACTTATGGCATACATACTTGTAATCCTTTGGATAATTTTTTGGTTTTTTTTTTTTCCTTAGCTAAAGAAAAAGTATTCTCAGATTTTCTTGACTGGAAATGTTGTGACTGAAAGAACTGAAGAAGAATATCAAACTTCTGAAGTTTTACTTTAGCTCTTATGAGATTCCACCTAACCTCTCTTTCACCAGACAGTAGCAATTTTTCAGGAACAAGTTCAGAGACTTCGTTTTTCTAATTGGAACAACATTCTTATGACAATTGCTGTGTACATGAAATGTAATGTGAAGTATAATCTCAGTTAGCAAACTTAAACAGAAAAACTAAAGTTTAAAGATGATGGTGAGCTGGACATTCAAAAAGAGATGATCTGCATACATCAGCAGTGAAACTTACTTGAAGAGCCCTTAGATAAAGAATACTGTCAGAAGAGGTGGATGCCAGCTGCTTTGCAAGTTGGCTCTTTGGTAGCTCAGAAGCGTGATAGCCTTTAGATCAATCAGTTGTAGGTACATCTGAATGGAAATGTTTTCTATGCTGAGATAACGTTTTGCAATTTGAAAACAAAAAAAAATATGTTTAGTGAAAAAATTAAGAAGCTTCAAGGCATTTTTATGTAAAAGGAATAGACTCCATATTTAGGCACATGTTCAAGTTATGACTGTGTGAGGCAAACTGCAGACTAAATGTGGGTTTCCCATACCATAAGTAACATAGCTGTATGCTATTGGTTATTCCAGTCTCTAAACAGAATTTAAACAGAATTCTTCTGTTTAGAGACAGTTTAATGTCTCTAAACAGAAACATTGTAATAGATTTAGTAAGACTTTTTCCTGAAAAAGTTTAGCTGCGGCTGACACATTTATGAAAAGCATGAGTTATTTAATCAGATTTTTAAAAGGAAAGCAACCAACAACAAAATACCCCAAAGCTCAAACCCATCATCTTATCTTCCCCAAAAAACATCTTTTAAGAAAAGTACTTTGACCCAGTACTGTATTAAACTTGAAACAAATTAACCGCATTGTGAAGAAATTGACTGAATAGTCATGTTTAAAATGGTCTTGGTCAATATGGCTTCATCTCATTCAAAGTTTAAAGGAACATTGTTTCCCTTAAATGCTAAGTGATAGTTATGAGTTATGAGGTACCATCCTATGTATATTTATTATGTACATGCTCATACTCCTTTTGAATGCAAATAAAACTTATATCAGTGCAGAAGTCAGCTTAAATTAACCTTTTTCTAGAAGAGGATGTTCAGATAGTTCTGTGCTGCTGATAGGCAATTTAAGCAATAGATCTTTCCTGTTTTCAGCTGCTTTTTTAAAATATGTTAGACTTTATATTATTTCTAGCACTTAATATGCTTGACCAAACCACATAAGGAGGCTTAAGGTTATTTAAGGTGACTTGTTCTAAGCATGATCAAAAATGTGTCATATGAGGACCAGAAAAACTAGGACTTGTAATAATCTGAAAGGAGAAGTATTTGAAACAATGAGATTTATATACTGAGATGGAAGGATGTAATACAAAGAGCTAAAGCATTTCCAGAAGCAGAAGGAGATGGCACCTGAATGTCAGCTAAATGGATTAAAATAATTTTATTGTGTGGCAGTCCTACAAGCATCTATGGAATCCCAGGCGATATTTGGTCGGGTAGCTGAACATGTGTGAGTGGGTATCAGTGCTCCCTTAAGTCAAAGAATAAGGTGTTTTAGTTTACTGAGTTGTCAGCACTTGAGTAACAAGGCTGATGTAAGAGGCCCACAGTGTGGCCTTCAGTATGTTGCCATGTGGTTGTTAGAGATATCAATCCTGGTAGATAAAGCACAACTGGGCTGGGAGGGGAGAAGAACAAAAATTAATTGGGAGTTATTGAAAAACCAAAGTTGTTCAAGAATATTTGCCTAGCAACCTGCAACCAATCTGTGAGCAACGACCTGGAGCAGTCCAATAACCATCAAAGAGCAACCTATCTGGAAGATGTCCACCTCATAAAACTCTTTTGTATTAGCCCAAAGAGAAGCATCATGACTCTACCTTTGGGGACACTTGACAGTGAAGGACTTCTGAGGGTTCTCAGGATCAAGTCCTCGTGGCTGGAGCTGCCTGATGCTCTCAAGTTCATCTGCCTGTATCTCCTGGCCTCTGACATCCACTGCTTTTGTAAGCAAGGAAAGGAGAGGCACAGATTACCACTTTTCTGTAACCTTGCAGTGTTCTTTGCATTATTAACCATTTGTCACAGCAAAAAAAAATATCCAAAATCCTTCTCAAAGATCCAATTATTGCATAGCAGTTAATGTATGTCTAGTTTCTTCTGACCTAAACTACAACAAAAAAGTAGATCATATGTTATAAAGTATTACTGAAAAATAATCATATGATTAATATATGGCCATACCTTCTAAGTGTTGCAGTTGTGTATCTATAGCCACCATATTTTATTTTGTTCTTAAATAATACATTACAGATAACAAAAAGGTGGTAAATATTTATTCTTTTGATCTATTTATATTTATTCCCACTCAGGGAAAAAAGTTTCTTTGGATAATTTTTTGACATTGATACCGAAAAACTGATGAAAAGTAATATCAAGATCATTCATTATGACTATACTATCTAATACTTGAACTTGACGTTTGTACAAGCTTAAACTATTTTGCATACAACTTGCTTAAATTTACTTTTTGTCTGATTTATAAGATTTTATCCTAAAGAATGTGAAATTAGGACAGTGCTACTTATCAAATATCTAATCAAGCATAAATATTCTAATTGCATTTTTGAGTGGATGAAATGATTATTCACAATAAGATGGTTATTATAATCAAACACAGGTTTTCACCACACAAGGGAAAGGTCTTGGTAGTGTTAAGTATTAATTCAAATAGAAATAATACTGTATCAAATACATTATACTTCATGGACACTTGATTCTTCACCTTTAGAAGATAACGGAAAATTCAAATATACCTGAAGAGTACTCAGAGTGTATTAACTTTGAATTTTTTCAACATTCAAGAGGAAAGTTTACTTAGGTAAAGATGAGATTTCACTCATCTAAATGTATTTAGCCAAAACATGAGTTCTGTCTCAGAATGGGGAAAAAAAAAAATACTAAAGGTTCCTGTCTCTGATTAAACAGACCTTGCATTTCCAGGTTCAAAGTAGATACCTAGCTTTAAAACAGTGTCTAAAGGAGTCCCTTTTTAAGGGCGTGCAAGGAACTTCCAAAGCCTTAGTAATAAGGCAGGACTTCTTTAAAGACAAACAGCTAGTAAACTGTGAGACTAAACACAAAATTTGTCAGAGTAGCACTATATGACAGCCTTTCTTGGAAAGAGAATAGTGGTTGAGTTGTCTGAGCTGAAGAACTGGGCAGTAATTTAACGTTTGTGCGTTACATGTTATGTTCCCTTTCTGTGGATGTTATAGTTAGTATTTCTCTACCTTTGGGAGAAAAGACTTGTTCTCCCCTGGCACTACAGAGTGAGTGGAAAGGGAATGGAAAACAAAACAAAACAAAAATTATTCCAGAGAAACAAATAACAAGAAATGATTATACTGGAGAGATCCATAGGTTAAGTAGTCTGTGCTGAAATTACTGCACCATCCCTTCCTGGTACTAGAAGGTTGTGAAGAGAACCTGATATTCTATCTCCTTAGACTGCCTCAGGTAAGAATGTCTCTGAGGGTTTTAATAGCAGAATCTTATGTCCCTTGAGTACAATAAGGCCTTCAACAACATACTGGTCATTCATGCCATGAAAGAGTATCAGAGACATTCCAGTCATCAAAAAAATGAAAATGCAGCAAATGGGGAAAAAGAAGCATAATGATAAATCTACGAGATCTGAAAAGGCAATCTTTTTGCCATATCTACCCTAAAAAAACAGTATATTGTACTTGAAAAATGCAGCATAAAATTAAAATAAGAATATACTAGTTTTCAATTCTCCTTGGTAAAGACAAATCATAGTATTATTAGAAAAAAACTCTTGTATTTCCATTCAGGGTGCCACAGATCCACCTTCACAAAGGAAGGCTACTGGGAAGGAACCCTCCCATTTGCACACATATTTTGCTGTCAGAAAAGTAGGAATGGAAGATGAAATCGTACAAAGTGGAAAATGTCTGTAAAACATGGAGAAAATAAAATACTAAGTATATAGCATATACTATGAAGGGAACTTAAGCTTTAAGCCCACAAAGCATATACAAGAAGTCAGGAAGAATCAGAAACACTATATAAGCCATGTTTAAATAAAATAAAACCACAAAGGACTCAGAAAAAGAGATCTTTCATTTACATTCATTCTTTTTTAGCTGATATTTGATGAGACAAAAATTGATGAACTGCTCTTAGATGTGCCCCTTCCTCTTTAATCAGAATAAAGTTAGAGGACTTATCTATCAGAAAGCAAACCAAAGTGACGTAACTTTTTCATAGTAAAGGGTGGATACAATTTTTATATTTACATACAATAGAGTTTGAAGGAAAAAAAAAAATTGAAAACTCAATCATTAGATTTATCTTACTATGGCCTTTCATTATTTAACGTATCCCCTCTTTCCAGGCTACTTTCCAGGTAAATATTCTCACACTGAAAGTTAAGCATATATTTAAGCATTTTATGTAATTATTCCCTAATCACACAGTACTTTGGATGACCATGTCCTAGAATTCGTGATGGAACTCTGCTTATATGCAAAGTTCACTGCAAGTAACTAAGGTTACTATTTTATCTGTTTGTCTTGTGCCATAACAGGTGAATGGTATACAGGTCTTAGTCTAAGCTAGACCATCAGGTATATTGTTCCTCTTCAAGTAACAGCCTGTTGATTGTTATGGGTATTCAAAATATTCTATGAAAGAGCTTTCTGCGGTTCAGTGAACATCTCAGGCCAAATGAGCTCAACATTTCTCGTTAGTAAGGAGCGAGATCAACGATCCTGTAGCATAGAAACAACACTTTTAAAAAGGTACCTGACAGAAGCTGCAGTCATGCCCTTTTGAAGCACAAACAAAAAGAGAAGCAAAGTTCTGCCTTTTACTCCTAGTGTCTTTCATTTTTCATTGATATGCCATGCTAATTTGTCAACTAATTCTGCATATGTTTGTGTGTGCTTTTTCCCAATAACTCTGAATGTGTTATGCCTCCACATCTTTAAGAAGGCATACGTTAAGAACATTACATTACATTGAGAAGACATACATTACAATACAGTACATATAGACTGCATCTTAAAATAACTTTAGATAGACAGTAGTTTCCTCAGCACGGTCTTTAGATTCAAAAATATGTTAAATCACTGTTGTTTTCATCATTTGAAGAATTCTTTTTAGTGTTTATTTCACCACAGAGTTTTTGACTACCCTTTAGTCTTCTGGGGGCTATATTTTCTAGGTGAGTTGCCACAGTTAACGTTGTTTTAAAATAATTTCAGTAACTTCTTTCATTCATCTTTATAGGATTTTATTACCCCTTTTTGAAGGCTTCTAGAAAGTAGTGACAAACGGTCAAAAATGCATACATACCTTTAGTAGATCCAAGTCTATGTAGAATTTCATTAGAAACAAAGAGAACAAATTATGTCTCTTTTAACCTGATGAATTATGACAAAAAAAAAAATGAAATTGCAAACCTAATTGTTTCACCCAGCACTTTACGATCACTTTACTGTTTCCACTACAACATCTCTAAAATATTTGAGCTGGAGCATTTAAAATTTGATCTGGTGCCCTATGTAGTTAAAAGTTTGCAGTTCAATTAACTCAATTTCTGCTCTAAAAAACTATTTTACTTGACCCTAACTGTCCCAAAAACCTATGACACAAAATTAAAATAGGTAAGAAATAGGTAAGAAAGCAAGTTCTTTCATTAAATTCATTCCCATTACATGTCATTCACTTCCATTACATGTCATTATGAAATCTACATGATAACAAAATAAAAATACTTGCAAATTATTAACTTCAATTTCCTTTATATTGAACATTTTCAACACAAAATAGGCACATTTTTTCAGAGAACTACAGATACTGTGTGTAACAGTCCTATAAAGTCTGCAAGTATGCATCCCACAAGAATTCTAGATTCAATGACAAAGTAGTTATTTTTTATATTCTTCACTTTCTTCTTTCTACTAACGCTGAAGAGGAAGAAAGTTAAGTTTTAAAAGAACTACTTTAAAAACCTATTACAAAAAAGGCAAAAATCAATGTCTCCCTCCATAAAAGTCATGCAGGCAAACAGAAAACTAGAATACTTTGTGAGCAACTGTACATCAGATGGCAGAAATCAATAGTTTCCGTAAAGAAGGTATCCTTAGGGATAGAAAGCTTCAAGGTATGAATAGAATAGTAGCTTCAGTGCCTGGCATCTGCAGAACTGATAATACAGTTCCTAATCCCTGCCCAAGAGTGGGTAAAAAAAATACACTGTTTCAAAAGTTTTAATGATCCAGGGTGAATACATTACACTATCTTTCCTGCTGATTTACCTGAGGGATATGTTAAAAGACCAGTCAAATATTTCAGAAAACCAGGCAGCTTAACCAGCAATATCGGACTGATGTTTACCCTTCCTTCAGGGTCCCCTAATGGCTGGTGAACTCTCAAATACTTATCTCAGACAGCAGATTGATTTTACAGTAGCAATGATTATATTAGTATGAGAGAAGAAAAACTTTTAATGTAGTTTTTGTATATCTGTTCTGTGCATTAAGCTCACCTTAAGTACAGAAAGCCAAACAAACATAGAGCTTCCTAGTGCCTGGGACTAAGGGTTGTTACTGCATGGTAGTGTCCTGACTCCACATCTTCCTTATCCATTTAACTTTTATCCATGTTCCAGATTCCATGTAAAGAAAATGTACACCTGCAGAGTAATAGCATGCTCCAGCTGATAACATTGTACTCACTGACAGGGAACTAGGGTGGAATGACTTTAGACACATTCCCCACCAAGTCGCTTGATTGTCATTGTCTCAGGTCAGTATCAAACCTGCATTCATACGGCATTCATGTTAGTTTGCTTCTGGTGTCTCTTTTGTAGTGACACTAGCTCCACACTAAACAAATCCCAAGAAGATAACTTTGAGGGCATATTTTACACCAAAAATGATTCTGTAAAATGAGTCCATAAAAACCCACTCAACCTGATGTAGGCCCTTTCCCCTCTACAATCTTACCCACGACTTCCTAGAAATACATTATGAACTGCCATTAAGAAAAGAAACCAATGGACTTACACTAAGGAACTGCCCCCAGACATTAAAAACATGCTTTACCCCTTCAGGCAACAGTGCTGTGCAGGAAGAAGGGAAGGAAGAACAGAAAAAAACAAAAGGAAGAAGGGAAAAGAATGACATAAACAGTCAGACAGAGGAAGAGACAGGAAGAAAAACAGGAAAGACAGAAAGAAAAACAGATTAAAAGAGCTGAAAGATGTAAGGACAGATGAACAGAAAGATGGAGATGAGCAGACAGAAAGGAATGAAAGCAGGAAGGCAAAGTGGGAGCAAGGAAATGTATTTATTTCACACATTTTTAACAAAAGAGGCTGTGCCTTAGAGTTCCAAAACCACAATGAGGACTGAGGGGGATCAGAACCAGATGTTCTGTAGTTTGATCACTTGACTTTAGAGATTAAACCTGGGAAACGTGTCTGGAAACCATTCTGCTCTGCCAGACCATGAGGGGAGGGTGCTCCCCCTGGGTTCACTTAATTTATCAGTACAGGTGTTGCTACAGAGAATATTACATAGGGATAATTATTAATTTCCAGAAATATCCAAATTAACTTAAGGAAGGCTTCCCTTAGAGATTTATAAATTGCCACTTTTTAACCATACAAGTAGTGAAGACAGAGATGGCAGTCTTTGAAGGAAATAAGCTATCAGTCCTTCAAATGTGCTTACCCCAGCTTGGGGAGACAGATAAAAACTGTCAGCAAGTTTTAAGTAAGTTGTACTTCTGCCAAGTCTATTAGATATACAGAGGCAATATTTGTTCAACCTGACTCTTCCATCATGCCAAAATGAGGAGCATTGAAGAAGTTCCTTGCACCTCTGAGAGGCTCCCTGCTGATCTGAGAATCCCAAGGAGCTGCAAGTGTCAAACAGCAAGGTTAGGAGCTTCAGAGCATTTTAAGTTTGTTTGGGTTGGCTTGTTTGTTTATTTGTTTGTTTTCCTTCCATCAGTGCAAGTTATTTCCTATTATCCATTTCACTATGGTGCTTAGGAAATAGAACACAGTTTGACACATTGCATGTAAGTATATACTTGAAGTTACAGTCTAACCACACAATGTGAAAACCCAGAAACATATCAGGATTGCTCTGGGAAAGTTGAATGAATCAGAACTGTCATGTGTTTGACACTTTGGTTTTCAGTATAGTTTGTATTAATATACTGCCCCAGTCTAATTCTTTCATATGATTTAGCATAAACAATTACTGCGTGTTCTAATCTTCTTTGTATTTCTTGATATTTGTATAACAAATTATCACAGTAATATTTCTTGGTGAGATAGCAAAAAATGGACACAAAATAACTAGTTAAGCAAATATTGGTACATACCTTCCAATCATTCTGGGGACTGTACTGAGTGCTTCTTTTCTGCTGTGCTGCTTTTCCACGTTAGCTATAACAGTCAGGCTCATCTCAAATTAAAAAAAAACAAACAAACAAACCAAAAAAAAAACAAAAACAAAAGCCAAACAAATCATTATAGTTTTCACATCTCTGAGTTTGAGGTATAGCTTTTTAGCAAGAAAGCAAATCAGACTATATTCAAACAATACTTTTTCTGGCATGTCTTTCTGAGGTATCTATTTCTCTGTTTTCAAAATATATTTGGTAATGTTGCCAGCACTGTAATCGATTAAATGACTGCCAGGTAAGCTGAATGCTATCATTTTAGTGGGGACCTTTAGAAGCTTTCCTGCTCTATACCTCCTGCTGTGTCAAATAATAATTTGATTTTGCTAGATGAAGGTGATAATAATGAATCTTGTTGAAATTCCTTATGGTTCTTTATTTAAGAAAACATAAGGGAAAACCCCCCTACTGTTATTTAAAATTTTAATATGGTATTGTCAGAAGTAGTGGCATAATTAAAACACTAAATAATGTCTAACTTGCAATGTAAAAGTTTGCTAAAATTCACATAACATTTAAAAAACAAAATGTAATTTCATAATAAAAGGTAGCATTTTTGCAGAGTTTTCTTAAACACAATGCTGAAGTTAGAACAGCAGTTTTGCTTTCTGTAATGCTGAGTATTAATCTCAGAAAGTTAAATGTTTTCATATATAAATTATGAAAGCTACCAATTTGTCTTAGGATAATTTGAGACTATCCTCCTCTACAGTGAAACCTAAAGATTCAAAAAGTACAGGAAAAGATAATATAGTAAAAATAGTACTCTTTTAAATAATTGAACTGAAATTATTAACTATATCATAGTGTTTAAAGGAAACAGTATTTATTTATGTCTTAATTCATGAATTGTTCATAAAAGACGTTTGAGACATTCTCAGTGTGTCTATAGCATCAGATAAAGTGACTACACAGTTGGCTATTGGGCCCTCATCACTTGATCAGCTGCAATGTATGGTTATTTATTCCAAGGCTGTCCTTTAGACTGAGGCAGCACATTGCCTTTGAGACACAACACAACCGTAGTTCTCAGGGAAGTTTATTCCACAGGCATTACACAGGTAAACAGTATGGATAAATTAGCCCCAAGTTATTCCCTTTAGATTTAGGAAGCTGCTTAGATTAGGATGCTATGTAGCCTTAGGAACCACTACATGTCTCAGATGTCACTTTGGGATATGTAATGTACATTTTTGGAATGTTATTATTACCCTAGTGAGTTGTGATATAAACCTTGTATTTTTTTTCAGGTACTTTTAACTCAAAAAGTACTGAAGAAATAATGATTGTTGCTGCAGGTACAGAAAGTCTCTGGGAAAGTTCTTTGTAGTCAAATGTGGCCAGTTCATCCTTACGGACCTTAAATGATGAATGCAGACACAAGAAATTCTATATTACCTGGCTGGAGGACCAGGGGTTTATCTACTGTACCTTTAGTTATGAAGACAAGGGCTCTCTTCTGAACTGTTCTGCTGTAGTTGAGACAGGTTCATACACTTATTAATTATTCAAAGTGCTACTGAATGGCAGCTGTTGTGAACAATTACTTCAGATATAGCTTTTTCTTTACAGATACTGTTGAACAATCTCTAAAGCCATCATACTTTGAAGTTGTGTGGTGTATAGATTCGTTGTGAAGAACACGAAAGTGGTACTTCAAATGTTTCTGTATTCAATTGCTTTCACCGCCTTTTCTTGGATTTCTTAGAAATATGTGAATGCTAGGTGCTATTACTAGCTCTTTTGGTCTAGTAACTATCTGAACAATTTACGTTATTTCTTGGGAAAGGATAAGTCTTTTTGCACTGTGTCAGCATAGCAAATTTTACTTCCAAACAGCAACAGTGTTGAATAACTAGAAAGTGAAACAAGAAAAAAAAAAAAAGAGAGAAAAAAAAAAGGAAGACATAAATAGAACTTGGATAATGTAAATTATCCAATTTATCATCAATTATGTAGGTTAAATTGAATTAATTCCTTCACAGTAAGGTTTTATGTAGTTTTGAAAGAATATTAGTTAAATCCCAAAATCAGAATCTGAAAATTGCAATAATATGAAATTACTAGACAACATGCAGATATGCTTTAAGAATCAAATTAATTAAAAGATCATGCTGTTGCCCTTGTTCTCATTTAATATAATCATCAAAAAACCTACAAGTTATAAGCATTTCTTGTTTGCATTTCAGTGTATAGCAAATTATCACAGTAATATTTCTAAGATAGTGTGCTCTAGTAGAGATCCTTCCTTCAGTGAGCAGTTTAAGACTGTAGTTTCAAAGGGAAGAAAAAGATACTAAGTTGTCAAAATTAATTATAGTAGGAACATAGACCTACAGACCTACAATAAATTAGCAGAACATTTTATAATGTTACTCTCTATGAAATCAGCTTTCACATATTTTAGGTTAGTCAAACAAGTTAAACATGAATTAATGCTATCAGATTTTTTTTAAATGTTATTACTATTTAGATAATCTCTGTGATCTTCTTTGTACTATCATTTTTGTTATTGACATTTTAAAAGAATCAAAAGGAAGGTGTCCATTCTAAAATAGTAATTATTTTTTTTTTTTCAGTCAAAATAAGAAATACAGTCTCTTCTTTTAATTCAAGTCCTACTCTCTTTTCCAATTGACAAGACTTTTCCAAAAAGGAAAATGATTTTGTGGATACTTTTTAAAAAATATTTTGTTTGAAGAATGAGCTCCATGTAAAAGACACATAAAATAAAAGCTTTGGAAATTCAAACCAAGCTTTTTTGCAGCTGGAGGATAAAGACTCATTATAACTGATATCTGTACAAATGTACTTTCAGTAACAAAAAATGCTGCATTTTTTTTTTTTATGCTTTCAACTTTGGAGGACGTTTTAATGGGAGAGACTTAGGCTCCCCATTGTGTGAGGTTGGAAAGTAAATGTCTGGTGCCCCCCATAAATCTCCTGTTTGCACACCAAAGTATCTGTCAGTGGTGCATCTCATACAATCAGAATCACAGAATGTTTTGAGTTGGAAGGGACCCTTAAAGGTCACCTAGCCCACCCCCCTACAGTGAACAGAGACATCTTTAACTAGGTCAAGTTGCTCAGAGCACTGTCCAACCTGAATTTCAGTGTTTCCAGAGAAGGGGCATCTACCACCTCTCTGGGCAACCTCTTCCAGTGTTTCACCACTCTCATTGTAAAAAAGTTCTTCCTTATATCTAGTCTAAATCTACCCTCTTTTACTTTAAGACTATTGACCCTTGTCCTGTTGTAAAAGGCCCTGTCTTTCTTACAGTCCTCCTTTAAGTATTAGAAGGCCACCGTAAAGTCTCCCTGGAGCCTTCTCTTCTCCAAGCTGAACAATGCCAACTCTCTCAACCTTTCCTCATAAGGAGAGGTGTCCATCCCTCTGATCATTTTTGTGGTCTTCCTCTGGACCCACTCCAACATGTTCGTGTCTGTCTTGTGCTGAGGGCTCCAGAGCTGCACAAAGTACTCCAGATGGGGTCTTAGCTGATTTTTCTATCTGAGCTGCTAATTCTGTCTCACCTGAAAGAAATATGAAATGAAGTGCATGTAAGATACAACATGCTTGACATCATTTGGAAGAAAGCTTTTGAATGCTCTGTAATGAATTTAGTCATTCTGTGTTGCTTGATTTTCCTAGCTCTGCAGCTGAGCTTGTCACAGCTAGACTGTCTGAAACACAGGTAGCTCAAAGTGTTCACACAAGGTGACTCTTCAGCAAAGAAAATCCCTAAGCAATAAAATTTTCTTCAGAAGAACAGTCCAAACAATTAGGAAGTAAACACAGTTAGAAAAAAAAAAAATAAATAGTGATATAGCAGTCCTATTTTCCTATAGAAACTTTGTATTTTAAATAAGATTGAAAGTGGATGTATATCATAAAGTACTTCCAGATTGCAGTCTTTTAGTTGCCCAGATAAAGCATCTGATTTAGTAATGTATGTATATCTTTCCATGCTTGACATTTGGGCCTTTTCCCCACACAAATAAAGTGTATTTTGTAAAGCGTATTTTAAGGAGGTAGCTCCTAAGTCTCAACCTGCAATGTCAAGATTCAGCTGTTCCCAAACATGGAAGCTCCAGAGTGCACACAAATTCACCAGATGAGAAGATACTTCAAGTTAAAAGGCTTTTCAGAATCATTGGATTGTTTAGATTGGAAGAGACCATTAAGATCCTTGAGTCCAAGTGTTAACCTAACACTGCCAAGTCCAGTGCAGCACTATACCAGCCTTTTTTTTTTTCCCCTAAGAAACCAACTTCACAAAAACGACAAAAATGGTTAGTGGGACTATGTTGTACAATACTAAGAAAAATAAATCACATAAAAAAACCCAACCAAACAACAAATATCAGGAAATATAGTGTCCTGGTCTGAGTTAGAACAGAACTAATTTTGTTCAGTGATTTTTCTCTTCAGCTAAATCTCTTCTAACTAACTGCACTTTCTGAAGTTAATGGCATATTTTCACCGACAATGTCTGCTTCTAGCCGTGATAATGTCCAATATTTAGAGTTACTACCAAGGACTAGTGTGCAGACAGGCTCTTGCTTATACTTCCTTCTGTTCAGAGCAACATCACTGCTAAATCTTGAGTACTATGTTGGAGGTGCAGAAAGTAAAAGTCTCCACCTGTGGGGAGGAGTGGAAAGGACAGGTGACCTGAATTGACCAGCAAGGTATTCCATCCCATACATGTCACATTCGTATAAAGCTGAGGGATCATGAGGGTTCAGTTCTCTTGTTCAATGGCTGGCCTGTCTTTGATCCTGAATCCAGCTCCTGAATCCAGTTCCTGTCTGCTGCTGAATCCAGTCTGGGACTCCCCCAGTACCTGCCCCAGACCATCAGTGATGATGATGCCATCATAGCCATTGGGGGGGTTGGGTTTGATATTGGTTTTGTACATGTATTTAATTTTATTATCACTTTTTTCTTAAAAGCTCTTTTTAGTTTTCTTTTCCGGTCTATAAGTCTCTGTCCCTTTTCCCTACCTCTCCCCTTTGTGAAGGGGAAGAGGTTAACAGAGGGCATTATTCATTTTTCTAGTGGCTGGCCCAGCTCTAAACCTGGATATACAATTCTTGTAATAAGAGACTTGTGTTCTGCTCAGTTAAAGATAAAGGGGTGAGGATATTTTTATTTTGAAGCACAAAGAGTAATGCATTTCAGTGCCAATGAAACTTTATTTTTTAAGTGAAAATGAATGACAACATTTTGTTTAGACTCTTACAGATTCCCCATTTGTTATCTGTGCTCAGGGTTAAGAGTTCTACTGTATTTAATTGCTGTTTTCACAGAAGCCATTTCAAATCTGTTGTCACTTTTGCTACTCTAAACCTTTTTCATATCTTCTGGATCCTGTTTGAGATGGAGGATCAGAAATGCATACACTATATATAGATCCTTCACAAAATTTTGTTTCCTTTTTATATTCTGATGAATCTGTAGTAAGGATCCTTCAGTAACTCTTTACGATTTGCTGAAATATGCAAATTTTGTCATTAAAAATGCTTTTCCAGGTCATAAATGACAAAATTCTCATATTTGTCAAGGATGCACAGAAGCATCCTCTTGAGATTCCACTGGCGAATTCCTTACAGTCTGTAGCTTCCCATCTACTGCTGCGAAACTGCAGTCTTTTTACTAGTCATCTGAGAACATATTTCAACCAGTCACACCATATTTTCTTCAAGACCTGTGGTAAGGTCTCTATCCAATATGCTCATTAATTCCTTCAGAGAGATCTAAAATATATCACTGTCTTTCATATTGTTTGTTGTAGATATAAACAGTGACTCAAGCTTGCTAAGTTAAGCCTCAGAATAAACTGATATATGGCATGATGTGGAGGTAAATTCATAAAGATTGGTACTGTCTGGCTAACAATTTTCCTTCCACATCACTCATTTCAGTACACTTTGTGGGCCACCCCAGCCCACACAATGCTGATCCATAAATTTTCTCTTTTCAGTATATCCTGTGATTTATTGATTCTATTGTCTACAAAACACCTGAAAATATGTTGCCAAATAAATTTTGCTAATCTTAAAAAAAAAAATAAAAAATACTCACATCCTCCAGTAGAAAAATAAAATGTCAATAACATATTGGCTGTATCTGCATCATATAACTCTTATCTTAATTCCACTACTTTCTACAATACATTTTGCATGGTATAAATAGTTCTTAACTGCTTCACAATTTCCATTATTTTAAAACCCCCAAAATGAAAGAGAGAATTTTTTTCTGTTTTTTTTTTTTGGTTTGGTGGTGGCTTGTTTGTTAGTTTTTTTTTTTTTTTTAGATTTTGAGCAGCATTGTTTGAGTTTAGAGTTGAATGCATCTAGACCTGAAAGCAGGTCTACCTGATTGCCAAAGTTTTAAGTACCTGTCCAGTTCTCTGGTAAGCAAATGTAAACCGCTACAAAATCTCGGTCTTCTCTGGACTTCCCAGGATCTTGAGCCTCAGACATGTTTCATGAAGATATTTTTTTTTATAATGGACTCACAGTAAGAAAAAGATTGTTTCCAGATAAAAGCATTTGTGTTTTCAAGTACCAGAGAAATGTTCTGGAAGGATATGTGAGAATATTAGTGCTACTGCAGTTAAGAAGATAACTGGAGTAGTGTTTGAGACTTCCACTTCTATACCTAATACCTATTGGATTAGTCCCTGCTATGAGCTAGTCTCCACCTTTTTGGCATATTTTAAGAAGAAAGACCAAATAGTTCTGCTGCAGAAGTAGATTGACATTCATGAATGGCGGTGTGAACAGCATTCCTGACTGCAGTGTTTGAGTCTGAGAACAAGGACAAAGAAATGCCAGCAGAAACTGAGAGACTTCAAAAATTGATCAGTTACTTGCTTGTACAAAATATACACCTCATGTGAGTATTAAAAGTGGGGCTCAAGTGGTGACTAGTGTGAATTAGAAGAAACTTAGATGAAAGATAAAACCACTGAACAGAATTATTTCTGTTCTAACTCAAACCAGGACAGCCTTTAAACTCCAATATTGAACCTTGATCAAGACAAACCTTCTGTAGTGAATGTCCCTCCAATGTTTGAAAGCAGCACAGGCAATAGCTTTTCTCCTGTGTGGGGGATTGTAATAGGTTACAAAAAAAACAATTTTCATTCTGAATCAGAACAAACCTCCCAGATGCAGAAATTTCCTATGAACTGTAAATAGTATTCTTGATTCTGTTCTACTAATATTCTTTTCTCCAAATCAATGGACCTAATAGACAAGATAAACTGGAATCCAAGAGTACTAAGAAATTGTATTTATACTAGTTAAGTAAAGATTGGCAGGGAATGGGCTTGAGAAGAGATCTAAAGCCATCCATACTTCTTACCTTCACCACTGTGTGAGTCTTCTTCTGTCAGCTAACACTCTGACAGGTCATGCTTCAAACTCAGTTTAGGGGACTACAGAAGCCTGACATTATTACCAAAAGGTAATAAAAGAAATATGAGGAAGACAGTTTAAATGCATAGATTTGAACCACTTTGAGCCATTTGCCCTCATGCCTAGAGAATAGGCCTTGGAATATGTTATTTATTGAATAGATGTTTCTTGGAAATCTGGGTATCCAGAAAAGTGTAGGGTTCTTGATATATCATCATTTTGTAAAAGCAATGACCTCAAGTGATTTACTTCTTCATGTTTCACGCTTTTTGCTCAATGCTGATATATTTTTAATCATTTGTTATTTTACTTTTAACATACAAACAATTGTAACAGATTTTAACAGAACCTGTTTGAAGTGCTTTTCCTCGGATGTAATACCGCTAGTGCCACGTATTTTAAAATTTATTATAACAACAACAAAAAAAATCTAACTGAATGTTATCTTCTGCTAAAACGTTTATATTCTTTCTTTTATTTCAATTGATTAAATATTTATTTTTCAAAATGATGATGCTTCACATTTACTTACAAGGTTTTCATATGGAACTTTTCCAGTTTATGTTTTCAGAAAGAGCACTGCAGTTTATATTGTCTGTTATATGCTCTTTTATAAAATGGGCATGCCATTGGAGATATGACACCTTCCTTTTTTGAATTTCAGATAATGATGGGTTTTCTTGTCTAGTGGTCCAGGTAAGTCCAAGTTTGGTCCTTTACATGAGAAATAAGAGGAAGAACTTTATTTCAAGGTGAACATTTTACAGTGTCATTATCTTCAGTGATAAGTCATGGTCAGAAATGTTGAAGATTGATGTAGGACATAAATGGCTCTGAGGAATTCTGTAGTTGAGATACATCTGCTTTGACTTGAAATGAGAAAATTAGGGGTCAAATGCGGCTGAAGATTTTAGAAACTTAAATGTCATTGTCTGTGTTCAGGATTCTACATTTCAGATTAAGCTAATGGCTCTCTGGATCCTTTAATTGTTGATTAGTGGCTTATTTCCATTTCCATACTTGGTTATTTATTGTTGTTTGGGATGCCTTGGGGTACCTTGACCTTCAATTGTCACCTGAGAAGGATAGAAATACAAAAATTACTTCAATAAGTCCTGTATTGCAGGTGGTTATGAATATCTCAGATACCCTTGGGTGTCTTAAATGTCAATATACTCCTAGATGAGGACAGCCATACTGATTTCTGAAATTTTCATTGACCACACTCAAGGAGTCAGGTGCAGTCTTACATTCAGCAATTTACGAGCTGAATCCCACCCCAGCTGCCTTATGCAGACAACATAAGGTCCTTTGTTATTCAGTGGAAGGTAAAAGAAACCTCCAGAGAGCAGTTCATCTAATTCTAAGGCATCACAGAGAAAATAATTACCTGGACTTTCTATTTCTAGGCCTTGTCTGCAAAGGTTACTAGATAAGGTGTAGATATGAGATATCTTAGACAGAGATATGTAAAGGCATGTTAGATAAGCTTACTGTCTGCACTGAAGTGAACCTCAGTCTATAACTATAAACTGTACAGCAGGTATTTCCATTTTCCTGCTTATTGTTACTCTCCTCTGTGTAGCCTCATTTTGTTGCCTGGAAAAATCTTGGAGTGAATCCTTTTCAAACATGCTTTGTGACACATAAAGAAGAAAATAGCTAGGAACGATTTGTATGGATTTGCCAAGGTTAAGTTTGAATTACCTGATCACCTTATAAGAAAAAATGACTGGATTTGTGGATGAAAGGAGAAGAGCAAGTGTAAGTTGAAAAGCAAATCTTTCAACACAGTCTCCCACGATATTTTTGTATCTAAATTAGGGTGTAGTAGCATGGGTGAATAGACAAACAAAATTAGATGTATAATGTCCTGGCTAGATGGCCAGGCTGAGATCTAAACCAAGAGGTTAATTGTTAATGGGATGTACTCTCCCTGGAAGCCAGTAACTAGATGAGTACCCCAAAAACTTCTACTAGGACCTGTCCTGGTCATCATCTTTATCAGTGACCTGGAAAGGATGACACAGTGCACTCCCAGCCAATTTGCAGATGACACCAATGTGGGAGGATCAGTCAGCGTGCTTGAGGGCAGGGATGGCTTTAATGGCAGTCAGGAAGGCGACCTTCATGAAATTTGACAAGAACAAAAGAAAAGTCCTTCCTTTGGGAAAGATTGTCTGGGGAACCACTCTGTGGGTTTCTGGGATACTTGGGGGACAGTGAGCTAAATGTTAGACGGCAGTGTGGCCTGGCAGCCCACAGCATCCAGGACTGCATTAACAGCAACACAAGCAGCAGATCAAAAGAAGAATTATCCCCCTATACTCAGTACTCGTTAAACCACACCTAGTACGTTGTGGGGCCCCCACCACAGGAAAGACGTTAGTAAAGTGGAGCAACTTCAGTAAGGGCAGACCAGGATGGTCAAGGCTGGAACACTTGCCCTGTGAGAAGATTCTGACAGAGGTGGGCTGGTTCACCTTTGAGAAGGGACTACTTGGGGTGGACCTAGAAGCATTTTCCCCATTACCTACAGAGAGGCTGCTGAGAAGATGGAGCTAGGCTTGTCTTTGGTGTGGGCTTGCCCCCAACTAATTAGAATGACCACAATGCACAGGTGACTAGCGTATAAATGGAGCACTGGAGAGCCAATTTTGAGTTGGTTCCCTTGGACCAAGTGGGCCTTGCAGTCAGGCCCTTCCCTTGGTTATAGGAGATGGCATTGAAGGATACTTCTGCAGATTGGATAGGACTCATCACCCCATTTGGTGAGTGGCTATCTCTTTTGGATATATCCTTGAATGAGCCTTTGTCCCCTTTGGGTGAAAGACCTCCTTTGAATACCCTTGTGTGGGAGGTTCTCCTTTTAGTAGTGAGCTTGGGCACATTTTGGTTGATCTTTCTAGAAATTATGTTCCTTAAACCTTAAGAATTAGTTGTGTAGTAATATATTCCTGACTCACATCTGAACTTGTAGTTTAATTTTGTTAGAAGGAGCTCTGAGTAATTTTGGTTACAACAAATCTGCATTTTGAGTAGTTGCTGTTTTGTGGGTGCCTCCATGACAGTGTTTTGCACTTTTTGGCAGCACCATCAAGTGATGCAGCCTATCAAGTGATATGGAGCTTTGCACTTCTTTGCTGTGACTCAGAAGAATCAGTTTTGTGTTAGAAACAATTTGGATACTTCTGCAAGTATGTACTGACACCTGGTGGATGCTTGACTGAACAGGCGGAGGAAACCACTGCTGCATACTGCTCCTCTTCGCTCAAAGCAAATACTTGCAGTGGTTTTCACAGCGTAAGTTCTGAGCCCTCTTTCCCACGACACCTATGTGAGAAAACGAAACCTGAGCAAAGATTTCGTTGATGAGAGTTTTGTTTCTGTCGTGCCATTTGGGAAGAACGTATTTCCAAGGGAAGTCTAATTATTTTTTTGGTTTTGTTGGTAAACAAATGCACCTTTTAAACTACATACAGCAGCAGGTCGGACCATTTGGAGACAGAACTATATTCAAGTATGTCCATTTGACAATATATGACACAGCTTAGCCCATCTCTAGTGCAAAACCACACACACCACAGCATTTGCAGGCTGCTAGCATGTGAGACTACGTTTAATGGGTACCTGCTCATGGAATAGGCGCTGCTCAAGACTAAATGAGCATGCCAGTTGAGAGCAGGCTCTGCATGAGTCACCCGTGTGCCCTGGCAGCCAACAGGGCAAATTGTGTCCTGGGGTGCATCACACACAATGTAACAAGATGAGCGAAAGAGGTGATTATCCTGCTGTATACTGCACTGGTATGGCTTCACCTGGAGTACTGTGTGCAGTTCTGGACCCCACAATTTAATAAAGGTATTAAGGTCCTTGAATTCATCCAGAGGAGGGCAACAAAGCTGGTAAAAGGGCTGGAAGGCATGATCCATGAGGAGAGGCTAAGGACTCTGAGCTTGTTTGGTTTGGAGAAAAGGAGACTGAGGGACAAACTCCTTCCTCTCTACTGCTTTCTGAGGAGGGGAAGTGGAGAGGGAGATGCTGGTCTCTTCTCCCTGGTATCCAGGGACACAAGGTAAACGGTTCAAAGCTGTACTAGAAGAGGTTTAGATTGGACATTAGGAAGCATTTATTTACTGAGAAGGTGGTCAAATGCTTCAGGTGTGAAGGTGGTGAAACAGTCTTCCAAGAGAGGCAGTTGATGTTTCAAGCCTGTCAGAGTTTAAGAGGCACTTAGACAATGTCCTGTACAATATGCTTTAACTTGGTCAGCCCTGAACTGGTCAGGCAGTCGGACTGGATGGTCATTGTAGGTCCCTTACAGCTGAAATCTCTTCTCTTCATCTATTCAGCTGGCAGCAATTCAAAATAATAACACTCAATGTGAAGTCTTGCACCTATCATTTAATTTTCCATATTCTAGAATGCCTTCTGTATTTACTTATTTTGATATTGTTTCTTACTCTAAAATATTTTTTTTTGTTGTTCTTCCATTTCTCATTAAGTTTCTTTTCTGTTCTCACTCCTCCAAAGCTCTTTTTTTCCCCCCCAGTTTTGGAGCTGTCATGCTTTGTTGTGCACTTATAAAATTAGTGTCACATCCACCCTCGTTGAAGCATAGAAACCTTACTTGGTTCCTGTATGTTTTAAAGATTATGAATATTTCTATATTAGAGGATGTCAGAAGATATATATATCACCATAGAATGCTCTCTGATCAGACAAGCTAAGTTGGTGTTTCCAGAGTTATGTAATATCAAGAACATGATGACTAGGAAAACAAAACAACAGATCTACTGAATATTTAGTGGGAAAAAAAAAACAACTAGTGAGACAAAGTAATAAGATAGGCTACAAAACTGGAGAATCTACGTTTTTATTAGAGTATGTACATCCTGACTGGATTGACTTCTGATGGGTTTCTTTCAAGATATTAATTACTAAAATGATAAGAGTTCATGAAAGTAATTTTTCAGCTATGCAACATTGAAGAAATACCTAATCACTTTTAATAGCTTAACTTGTTAAACTTTTTTAGCAGACAGGAAGTGGGGCACCACTTCTTCTCCAGATAAGAAACTTGGACCAGCCGACACAACCAGGGAATTCTGAATGCCCTGGTTGGATTGCTCTTTCTATTGCTGAGTAATAGAAGCAGTATCTGGACTTGTTAAACAAATACCACAACCCATATCTGCTCCCTCTCTGAGCCAGCTCTGTCCTCGGTATGAAATACTATCTGAAGCAATTCAAGCCCCACGTTTCTTTGTGTGCATATGCATGGAAGTGTTGTATATGGTAGTGCAAGCCTTACACCTCCTTGTTGTACATGGACCCTGGCAATAGCATAAAAAACCCAATAACCTTACAGATATCCAGCAAACTGAGGGATATACTTCAGCATTTGTTAGGCCACGCATGGAATACTGCATCTAGGTTTTGTCTAACTCAGTTCAAGAGAAACACACACAAAAAAAAATTTAGATGGTCCTCTAGGGGTGTCACTATGGTGATTAGAGGTCTGAAAAACTTGACATTTGAAGAAAAGTTGAAGAATTTGGGCTTCTTCAGCTTACAAAAGATTAAAGTAGAAGGGTCAAGGCAATCCAATCACAGGCTTCCAATATTTAAAATGTAGTTTTGAAGAAAATAGAGGTGCTCTTTTCACAAGGATGAACAATGGCAGGACAAAAGGCAATGGATAAAAGTTTTTCAAGTCTAAACATGAGGAAGAAAAATCTTCATCATGACACAAATTAATGCTGGAGTAAGTTACCAAGAGAAACAGTGGCCTCTCCCTTGCTGGAAATACTTTGTATCTATATATGATCTATTTTTTTTTAATTTTTTTTTTTTTTTAAATAGGGCTATCTATAGATCTATGTTGCCTATTTTTATAAAAAAGGTTTTCCATATTACTCAAAAATATTTTAATATATTTTATATGTAGAATTGCATGATAAAGTTGCAGCTGGATGGTAAAACTCTGGAGTTAGTAACTGATGGTAGCTATGTTTCATTGATTTTATTTAATTTTATTTTTTATAAAACTAATAGATTTTTAAATAGAAAAGAAAGGAGTGTAGATAATTTTAACTGATTTATAATGTATCAAGACTATGCTGGAAGAATCTAATTAAAGTTCTATTTAGATAGTGTGGCAGTGTCCCCCCCAACTTTTCCCATAACTGTTCAGGTGATAACCACTCGTGGCATTCAGAATGAATGTGTCTGGTCATGTTGGCTGCATCTAGCTCAAAGAGGACTTGAAGACAGATAATACACAATAGGAAAGGGCAATTGTGAACCATATTCACCTAATGATAGTGCTGGTCAATGTCTGACTCAAACCAAATCTGAAGAAGCTAACATCTGTAGTCAGTATGTAAATATGACTGTAAGTCAATTATCTCAACTCCATAAATAGTGGACAGCCCAGGGCTCGTTGAGCTCTCCCGTACAGCAGCAGGCTGCGCGCCAGGATCTTCCCTTGAGTAGGAATGCCTCCCAAGGTTACTCCTCAAGGCTGAGAGATTCCTTATCATGCCAGATACTTGGGAAGTGAATTGGGATTAAGTGAGCTGAAACTTTGAAATCTTAGCTAAGTGATATAAAGGATTGACTGTACACATACTATCCTTTAGGTGTAAGCCATTGACCAAGTTGGAGACTGGGACTGAGTGTAGCATCACTTAGAATCCTCTCTGAGATGGAGTTTAGAAAGGGGATCCTTTCTGAAGCTCATGACTAAAGAGGAGGGTCTCCCTTACCTACTGTATCTTTTATATATAAACTGTTGAATTCTGGGACTAAGTCTAGATCTAGCTGTACCTAGATTCCTCTTTGAGACAAAGTTTACAAAGCAAGGGGATCCTTTCTGAACCTCATGACTCAATAAGAGGTTCTCCCTGACAATTTTGTCTAAGTCTGTCCTCTGTGGAGTAAATAATCAAGTGTACCTTGCCACTGCATCTTGTAAACCACTGTTGTATTTATTATCAAACTTTGTTAAATCAGGTTTTTTATATTAATAAACATATTGTTACTTCTCTTTTAAAAGTGAAGTGTATGTCACTCTTCCAAACCTACTCTAGAAGCACAAGGTCAGATTTGATCATAGGCAAAATTTCTCTGATACTCTTGAGGAAGTAAATTCTACTTGCAAGTATATTGAGAAAGACGCTGTTCTGGTTCCGTGTAAAAAGGGGTTCAGGGCAGGACCCACACGGAACAGAACTATGAACTCACCTCCCCCCCCGCCCCTCAGAGAGAGAGAGAGACTTAAAAAAAAAAACAATTGAGAGTTAAATGAAAAAAAAATGAAGTATATTGTTTAACAAGGAACAGAAAACGAAAAAGGGAGGTAAGAAAAAAATATATACAAAGATTAGGGGAAATACAAAAAATAAACAAAATATACAAAACCCTCAGAAAAAAGTTCCAAGGTCCCACGGAACGAAAGCACAACCTCCACCTCCAAGCTGCAGGGCAGGAGTGAAGTTAGAACCCACTTCCTGCCTCTTATCAGAGTGTGTGGCAGAAGGGGAGGGAATACAATGGTTCACCCCCACCTGGGGTCCTCCCAGGTGCTGGAAGGTCACACCCCCATTCTAAGCCTCAAACCACAACAGACGCATTTATGTCCCTAGTTGTACCCTAAGAATTTTGTAAAACAGTACAATTAACAGCAAAGTTGTGGATGTATTGGCCCATAAATTCAATACTCAAAGATCTTTTGATCAATATTGAAAATTTATGGAAATTACACTTATTTTTAGATTCAGTTTGGAAAGGAAGGAGAAAAATACAGAGTGGCTGATCTTATAAAATAGCTTTGAAGTAGGAGTTGATTTGCTTTAAATTGTACAATGAATGTATAATTTCTGCAATATTTTACTGCAATTCTGTAATTTCTGCAAGTATTATTGTTAACTTCAGACTTGGTTTCAGTCTCTGGATGCACTGAGGAAGCTGAAGATGTTGTTTAAGTGTTCTTGAAGGTTGCCTATTGCCCATGCCTCTACCACAGCTTCTTACATTCTCAGTGGAGCTGGAAGACCATACAAGGTTGTCCACACGCTTCCAGTGTGCCACATAGACAGCTTCAGCATTTCTTGGAATAGGTATTCCGGCTGAGGAAAGCATAAATGTAGATTAATTTTCAAGATTCAAGGTATCTGAACTGATCTGATTAGGTGACTATCAACTCTTCTCCTCATCATGGAAGAGACTACTGAACATCACTCATCTCATCCTAAAATAAACACTGGCATTTGGGAACCCGAATCATGCTCTGAAAGTTACTGTTTTTCACCCCAGAAAAAAAGGAGGCGGAGTTTCTAAGACTCACACTTTCAGTACATGTGCAGCCATGCTGCCTCATGCAATAATCAGGTATTCACTGATCAGAGAAGCAAGAAGCAGGATATGGTGTCTCTGGATAGGCAGCACATTTCTGAACTTCAGAACATCTGCCTAAAATATGAAAACCAGGCCACCATCGACATGACTTAATATCTCAGCATGCATTTCCCATAGCTGCACTTTCAGCACTCATGGATGAATCCCACCAGAATGCATGGACCTCTGTATGTCCAGCTTATTTAAATATTTCCCAGCTTGATCCTTCTTCATCAAAGGTACATCTTTGTTGCTCCAGACTCTCCTACTGATCTCAGCTGCCTGCAGTTCCGGAGGTCAAATCTTACCAGTAATGAAGGAGGCAAAGAGGGCGTTGAGTACAACTCGTATCACCAATCAGGCAAATCAGCCCCAATGGTAACAATATTTAAAAGGTGTGGCATATATTCTAAGGTGAAACTCCAGTGCAAACTCATAGGTAACACCTACAACTGATAACGGTATTTTCATGACATGACCCTACTGAAAATGGCAATCCTGCCACCTCCTTTGCGGAGACTTGGCACTCCTTTTCTCTGCTTTTTACTAAGAACATAGCTTCAAAATGTGTTTAATAGTTTCACCAAAGAAAATTTACATTCCCAAGTCTTAGTCCCTGGTTTATGGTCCAGTTCTAAACTGAATCAGAAGCACGAGTGGAAATAGAGAATGTCAGTAAAAATCTGTCGGTACCAGCAAAGGGTCTTGGAGGAACTTGTTGCCATCCTGCAGAAATCAGGACGTCACTTGTTACTATTTCCTTACACCAACCAGATTCCAAATACAGGTACAATAGAAGAATGATAGATCAGGGCCAGAGGCTGGAGTCTGAGAGCCTTGTCTTGTAGTGCAGTAAGTACGATGCTGTTGATAGTATCAGGTCATGGACTTGATACTACGTAACAAGGGACTCAGACTTCTCAGTCTTATTTTTTACTTTTTTATTGTTTTAAATCCATAGACATATAGCCTCTGAAGTCAGTTGAGCTACTGATTTGAATAAATCTATTGAGAATTTGCTATTATTTACTGTCAAATCACAACATATCTTGAGAATTGTGACATTTATTTTATTTCTTTTGCATGTAATTTTATCTGTGTTGGGAAACTCAACAGTAGTTTGGTTTAACTTCATTTATCTTTTTCTCTCAAACTTTGATAAAGGAATTATTTTATGCCAAGAACGCAATGACATTTATTTTCAGTCGAGTTTGATATAGCTTTAATGGTTATAAAAATATTTAAATCACATCATAAATTTCTTCAGCACTTTGCTGACTTCAGCTTTTGCATTTATTCCTCCCACAATCACTTTGGAGACTGCATCTATGCTAGTAACTCAGAGCCAGGCAGTCAATGCTCTCAGGACTAAAGAGCAACTGTCTGTTTTTAAGCTTTTAGACTATTTTCTGGAACAATTTTGACCTGGGACAGCTAGTAAGATCCTATTTCATGGGTATGCTTTAAGAAGTGAAATATTCCAGCTACTGTGTCTAAATGTCAGCCATCAGTTTGAAGCCACTCTTTCTGTGGCTAAAACCGTTTACTAATACCCATGGGTCCTTCCATTTAACCCTGTGACCAGGAAGGTTTTTGAGTTCTGTTTAATTTACTACTGTTGACATGGCTTTAGCTGCTGAGGTTGATGATTTTCTTTTATCATGTTCTTCTAGTGATATCCAAACTACAGATTGGTGTACTTTGAAAAGAGCTTGACTAATTTGAAAGAACTGCTTCTTGGTTTCTAGTATCAATTGTTGTCCTTTTTAGGAGAAATAGCTATACAGAAACACTAAAGCACTAAAGCACACTAAAGTCATGGAAGAGTTTGCAGACATATTAAACAATTTCTTCTGACTCCTTTCATGAGACAATAACCTATTTTTATATGGTGTCTTCCATCTGGATCTCAAAGTATTGCTAAAGCACTAATAAGTGAGCAGTGAAACCCTGTAACATATTGGTGAGCTATGGAAGAATGAAAGCTGGATTTACAATTTATTATTTGTGCAACTACATATCAGTACACAGCTCTGTGAAGCAGAAAAACCATGTCAAACAAAAACCCTGTAGCTTGTCTGAAGAGATTTCATAACTTTTTCATGAGAACAAGTTAGTAAAGGGTAATTCATCTACTTGCCAAATACTGGTGTGTGTAACTTTCATTAGTACTAGACTCCGGACTGCTATTGTCTCCCTATTAAAGAGCTTCAGTTCCCACTATTCATATGTCTGAGTTCTGCATTAAAAATGAGGTGTCTAACCCTTGATAGCAATCACAGCTCCTTTATGGCATCATTTCTAAAAATGGTTATTCTCTATACTCTCTCCTGATGAACAGACTTTACTATTGAAAATGCTGCTGTCCCAACAGGAAAAAGGAGACGGTCCAGACACCCAGGCCAGTAAGAGAATCCCAGAAGATCCCATTTATGGGTATGAGGCTGTTGTCAGCCCCGTGCAGGTAGAAGGGTCAGGCATGAATGCAGTCAGAAGATGGTATGGATCCTGTCCTCACTACAGTTCATTTTAATGAATACCTGCTGTAGATTGACCACTATCAAAACTAACATCAGAGAAGCCACTGGACAATGTGGCCTAAATCCCTTTCAGAGCACCTCTCACCTGCTACAAGAATATTCTTGTAACAGAGAGGTGCAGTGGATAAACAGAGGTATATCACAGTTCAAGAGAAGCAAAAACAATTCCATGTTTTCATTTTTAGAATTCTCTAGCATTCTGTGAATACAGACCAGCATTCCTGCCCACACGTAAGATTTATTTTGACTATCCTGTGTTTGTTTTTTCAGCATAGTGGTTCTTACATTTGGTTCTTGCCATCTTTTCTAGGATATTATTTTAAGACTTCCTATTATATTAAAATTTAGGAAACTATTTTCAAAATCTTTGTCTTGGTGAATAAGAAGATTTTTAGATAATTTATTCAGATTTATAGTTGCATTATTGTTGTTTGCTGCATGACTGGACAGAGTTAGGTTGTTGCTTTTCCTATTACCTTAAATTGTAGTATAAGATTCTCTCTAAAAAAGTCTTCAAAATATTTGTACTAGTTCCACTGCAGAGACTCTTACAGCCACAAGAGAGCGCTCTTGTAAAAACAGACGCCTGCCTGAGGAAAAAGTACATTTTGCACTTCAACGACGACAAAGAGTTTTAGTAATTAGTGTTTACTTTAATTATTATGTTTCAGGAAATTAAACACTGATATAAATTAGCACTGTATTCCCTATTCCATTTATATTAATCTTTTATTTGTTTTTAATTAAAGCCAAGAACTAGTAAATAACATGTATGTAGTTACATTCCTTTTGAAATAACAAGGTTTTGTTACGGAATCCTATTTTCCCAAAAATTCCATCCCTCACTCTTCACTTACACAATGCAATGATCTTTAGAGATAATACTTGTCAACTCAATATGAAAATGTGGCTCCAGTCCCAATAATGTTTGCTCTATAGAAAAGGGTGTATATTAGACAAACTCTTCCTCATGACCTTTATCAGTTAAATTATACCTTTTTGTGTGCTTAAACATAAGCTTACTCCTTTGAGACCTTAGAAAGACCTGCCTCTCCATAATGTTCTAGCAGGGGGTGCTTTGTAAATGCAGAATGAGGTGTGATGCATGTAATTTGTGAAACACAATTGAATTCTGCAATTTAGAAGTAATTATATCTTAGTGACACATAGCCTGTCTTGTTCCAAAACAAACTGAACTTTGTAGAGAGAGCACAGGATCACAAGGGAGCTAGATCTTCCTTCTTGGCTTGAGCTACCCAGATTTGTTGAAGATCAAAGTACAACAGTGGCCTAGTTTATGTCAGTGATGGAAACAGTACAAATTAGTACCTTCCTCTTGTCACATCTTGCCCTCATAAAATACATTTAAATCCAAAGGAATGAAGCTACTTTTGCTAACTTTTTCCCAGAGAACTGTTTCCCTGACTAGAGGATTTGACCAATGGTTATGTTTAGCCCCTTGAAGTCAAATTTGTTTTTATAAAGACAAAAGTTGCATGAGCTGGAGAATGTAGTCTTTTATGTTGAAAACTTTTTCTCACCACTTCTGATGACATACTTTATTCTACTCTCATTAAAATCAATGGCAAAGTCCTGTTTGTTCCAGTCACAGCAGGACCTGGCCATTAATATGTTACTTTCTAATCTTCCCTTCCAAATTCTACCGTCTTTTTGTTTTTCTTTCTTGAATAAAAAAAATGTGTTTTACAGCATATTTTGGTATAGTAATGTTATTACTTTTCTTATACATGATTCTCTTCAGTTGAACTTTCAGATGTTATCCAAGATACAAGAATAGTTTCTTTATATTCCTCCTTTTAAAGTTGATACTGAATGATAAATATTGAATTAGAATAACAACCTTTCTCAGGTACCAAAATAGCTCACCTTTCTGATCTAATTATTTTCTTCTATTCGTCTTCTAAATCTAATAGCTTTCTGTCCTCAAATTGCAGTGCTTAAAATATCTATGACTCATTAACTGTAAAAAAAATTGTCTTTTTATTCATTAGTAGTAGAGCTTTCACTGAATGTCCCAGCAGTGGCCCAAGACAATTTAGAAAAAAACCATTATTTCTTCTGTCTAGACAGGAATTAATTTGTAGTTTTGCCCTTTTGCACAGGAATGTTGGAGAATTGTTGTCATTTGATGTAATAGAGAAAAGACTTGTGCACCTTTAATCTGCAGATCAGGTATTGTCAACATTCCCTTTAAGACCAAGGTGGCCACAATTCAGCCAAGTACTTAAGCAGCTGTTTTTCCTTGACGATGTAATTTCACAGCAATTATGGTGCATTCAAAGTTACACTTGTATTCAATACTCTGATTTCTGAGAGATTTATGATCTGAATATAAAGACTTTACTGATCTTTTGTTTAAAAGAAAGAATAATAAAAGAAAGAATAATACCACCAGACTTCACTTTCCCTAATAGAGATATCTAAGTCTGGAAATAAAACCCTTCACTCCACAACTAATACTGAATAGCAAACACAGTCACAGGACCAGGATATACTGCATGGTTTATGATATTTGGTAACTACAGACATCAAAAAAGTACACATTTAATTAGAAGTGTTTATAGAACATACACTGAATAAACCCCAAAGTATGTGTACATAGCTGAATACATTATCAAAAACAAAACTCAGACTGCATGATTTATTGGCTCCAAACTTAAAGTGTTTAGACGAATACAGAAGGTATTGTCTATCTAAACCCATGTCCAGACAGCTTAAAAACTGTTCCTATTTCAGACACTGAGGATCTGATCCTGATACTAATTCCAAAAGTTACTAGCTACTCAATGTACCTTTCATCAAAATTATGTAATTATTTGCCACAGTATGCTTTTATTAACTGTGGTCTCCTTCTCAGCTATTCTAGCCATATAGGCACTGTTCTTATCCTCTGAAACTGTATTGCAGGTTGCCTTTCTCTTCCCAGAAATCTTTATCATAGTTTATTATACACAGTTATGGGGGGGAAAAAAACCAGTTATTTTTCATTTGGCTTTCAGTTAAGGAAAGACTGTCAAGAGACTTTAACCAAATATTCAATTGCATTTTGGAAGAAGGAGGGTTCTTGACATGAGTACAAGCGTTCTGTAGATCACATACTGAGTCCTAAAAATCTTTGAAGTTAGTCAGGATAAACCATGGTAACTGCTAAAATTTATGCTGAAAATGTTCAGTTACAGATCTAGTTGATTTTTCCATTCACTTATTTTGTGCATTGTTTCAATTATGAATAGAGTTTTCAGCTCTAGTAGCTTTTCAGAGCACTATTAGTCAGACGGCTCCCATCTACCTACAAAACTGTGTGCAAATATGCTTGTAGTAATGCTAAGTGACATCAGTGTATTTTGTCTTTGTTAATTCTGCGCTCTGACTAGCCTGCAGTATTCCCATCCTCAGCAGATGCCTCTGTGAGGTTGTTTTCAGATGTGACTATGCCTCGCACTTGTTACCTGTTCTCCTACAGTCAGTGTTTGAGCACAGCAGTGGAGCGAGCAAGCGACCTCCCTCCTGGTGAAATCATGATCCAGGTAACTCCTGGAACACTTCTAGGGCACAGAGCCAGCAATACAGATGCAAAGTCCTCCACAGCTTAGCTCTTTTGCATGTATCAGTAATTTCTGGGAAAGATACAACTGACACAGACTACATCCCTTGTAAATGTGCTTTGTAAACATATGGTCCTAGAACTATAAATGGTCATGTCAGATCAAGTACTGGTCCTTCCCACCTGACGATATGGCAGCTGCTTATTTAAGTGCAGTAAAAGAGAAGCCAAGTTATTGCACTGAGAGGTAATGAGAAGCAAACCTCTTAATCCTGTTTGGTAATCCCCAAGTATTAGACATGAAGTGCAATATAAAAAATAGAACATTTACAGGAAGTATATCTAAGAACCTGTGAAGCAGTTAGGTCCTTTCTTATAACTATCATGGCTGAAGGGTCACTGAGTAATTTTAGGTTCTTTACAGTGAGAACTATTTTTGTAATAATTGGTGGTAATTTGTATGTGAGCAATGTATGTCCACAGATCCTATACTTAAATAGTTCTTGTATTTTCCGTTCATTAGAATCATGTTCTGCAACACTTACTTTGCTAGACTAAGCTAGCCATAAGATTTTTACTTTTATTGTAAAATAGATTCTTCATCTTCTCTTCTTCCAGTACAAGCTTGTGCTTTCTGGCCATTAGTGGCTAGAACTGGATGCAACTACACATAGACTAACAATGCTTTCTAAGTTTTTTTTTTTTTTACCTGCAGTCCTAGAACTTCACTGAGAAAACTGCAGCACAAAGGCAATTTGTTGTCATCAGTTTCTTTTATTCTGTCATGGTCACTGGAAAATAGTTCCCTAGTTTATAGAGAATTTATGTACTTAAACCTACATCACAGTTTCTGTTATATCAATTTTCTTTCTCCCACAGTCATGATCTTCTTTCTACAGTATTGGTCAAACTCTTCAACCTTGTGTTTTACATGAATTACATAGCCAATTTCTGGAAACAAGTCAAATTATGAAATTACTAAATGTTTATTGCAAGACTGAACATAAGGAACACTGCAATCTCCCTTTCATTTCAGTAATCTCAATTTAATATCCATAAATAAGTCTCTTTATCCATTTAAAAATTCTTTTATTAATCCATGTAAGATCTCAAACTTAAATAACATTTTTCAGAATACAATCATGCAGTTTAGGTTTCAAGTCTCTTGTACTAAACTTATCTCAGAAATTATTTTATTAGGAAAGACCTTTAATAACTCTAATGTGATATACCTATAATAAGCCCATTGGTGTTTTATATCTTTGTCCATTTCCTTCGATCTCTGATAATACTGATGCCTTTGGTAAAAACTCTGTTTAAAAAAAAAAATAATCATGATTCTTAGAATAAAGTAAAACATTGTTTCATCTTTTTATTTCTTTTTCTGTTTTTTTTTTTTTTCCTATTCTCCTGTAATACTGGGATCTCTTAATTTGTTATTTAATATGATAGTTCTTTTAGTATTCTCTATAGATTTTTCAGATATCAAATATAATGATTACAAGAAGTCCAAAGTTTACTCACAGCACACATCTGATATTCTAGTACTCTTTTCTCATTGTCTTTATATTACTTTTCCATTGGTGTTGTGTGCATCATCATCCTTACGGAAAACAGAAGCAAAATATGTATTTAGTATGTAGGCAGCACCTACATGATTCCTGATCTGTATCTTTCCTTTCACTAACCCTGGTCCATTTATCTTTTTATACTCTTTCCATATGTCTGTGGACTATCTTTTTACCATTCACTTAATTTTCTTCACTTCTTCCTTTAAATTTTACTTTTTGAACTTCTGAGATACGGATGTCCTGATCATAGACTCACAGAATCATAGAATCAGAGAATGGTTGAAGTTGGAAGAGACCTCTAGAGGTCATCTGGTCCAAGCACCCTGCTGAAGCAGGGGACAATGAGAGTCAATTGCCCAGGATTGTGTCCAAGTGGCTTTTGACTATCTCCATGGGTGGAGACTCCACAGTGTCGCTAGGCAACCTGTGCCAGTGTTCAGCCACCTTCACAGTAAAATAGTGTTTCCTGAGGTTCAGACAGAACATTCTTAATGGTTGCATGTCAGCTCTTTTTTTTTAATTTAACCTAGTAATGAGTTAAAAAGTGAACCAATATCCATAAACACCTACATCTGATGGCTAGCTTGTTCCTGTAATTGTAAATTGACATTTAGAATAGTATATATCTCAGTAACTGGAATGTTTTATAAAACTCAAGTTTTTATATTTCCACAATTTTCTTTAGGAGAAAAATTCTCTAGACTTATTCTCATCTGGAAATTTTCCTGTTTTTTTTTCAGCTTCTGTTTCCCTCTACTCAGTTGTATGCTATTATCCAAAGTCTAATCTCCTTGAACCAGTTTACTGAAAACTTTGGGATACACATAATTTATCTGCTGTATACAAACAAAATAATTCAGTGTTTGTCTGATGGCTCATGATTATTCTCTTGATTAGCACACTGGGGAATGAATTGGATACCTTTAGAGCAAAAACCATAAATTTTCTGATCTCAGCACTGAAGACAAAAAAGGTAACAGACGATGTACTCTGGATCAAATATTGAGAGAAAACCAATATGCACTGAATATCGGATTAAACTGCTGTTTACTAAGAAAATTACTTTCAAACAAGTGGTGCAAAGACACTATCTAGAGGAAATCTTTAATAACTGTATTCTAGAATGATCAATCACCTAAAATTTATTTCAGACTGGTCTATTTGCCATATTTCACTCAGGAGGATTTTAGTCCACCTTAGGATCTGTGTAAACACTGATATCTTCTGTGAGTACAGTATTGAGATTATCTTAATTTTGGCTCAAATCCATCACTCTGATGAAATTCATCATGCATGTTATTGGCTATCCTTTTCTCCCTTCTTGCCTCATCCTCAAACAGTTCATTATATATGTAGAGGGAACAGATGTCCTGGGTCTGTTATATATTTTTCTCATCAATCTACCCCTCATTGTGGAAGAGAACTGTATTTTCTGCTCTTACACAGGAGATCTAAGAAAAACTGTTTCACTCTATGGGCAGCCTTAGACTAAAGCACTCTTTAAAAACAAAACTTTTTTTTTTTTTCCTCAGGCAATATGAACTGCATAGGACTAAATATTTTTTGTCTTTTTCTTCACAACCCCCACTC
>NW_008595697.1:37177-39469 GCF_000691845.1 Merops nubicus
CCCCCTACCCCCGTTTAATCTTTCTTCTAAACCACTTTCCTCTCTCAGAGACATTAATGTTATGCTTCGGGTAAAGTTACCAGCAAGTGGAAATCCAATGAAAGCTACACTGGTCCATTTTCCATCTTACTAAAATTCTGCCTAAATTATGACAGTATGCCTCTAATTCATGGCTATGTCTACAAATTCCTGGCTACATTGAGCTGAAGCATATCCAATGTCTGTAACTGTAAGGGAGAAACTGAAAAATATGTCTCTGGCTCAGAGCATTTTTGAAGCCGTCCTACTATGCCAGCCAAGATGTGTGCATTCCCTAGTACAAAGACTTTGTGTACTAGGTTTATAAATCAAGAGTCTTCATTCTATTGACTTGCAGTATTCTTGCCATTTTAATAAGCACCAAACCCTGTTTTAACAGCTAGCTCTGCCTTCAGGACCTCTTGTTGCTTTTATATTTCGTTTTATATTTAATATTCCGAATCAATGCCATGAGCAGGTTTGAATGAGATATCTACTTAGTTGAAAGAATTTCCTGGAGCAACTCAAAATGTAGTATTTTCAAAGGGTAGAAATATTTTTTCCACACAACACAAGTACATTTTCATAGATTTGTCTTAAGCTGGCACAAACTTTCTTAAAAGACTCCTTTGTAGGAACTAAATATAGAGCTAAACACAGTTCTGCTATGGTAACTTCAACTTTCCCTAACATGACAAGAGTGGGGGGTCTCTTTTGCAATGCAATGGAGGGCATATAAAGTTTACCCAGAAGAAAATATTTCTGTTTGCTCTCTGATATTTATTCCACACTCTTCTAGCAATTATTTTTCACTTTCAGAAGATTCTCACTTCTTAGATTCACTACTGCATGACAAACACCTGAAAGAGCTAGGCCCATCCATAGTGAGTACCATGCTGAGGATACTGTTTGATCTTCTGCTATTGGAACAAAAAAGGTATTGATTCTGAGTAGCATGATGCTAAAACTCACTACTGTGCATAGATACAGCTTTTAAGTAGAGTCTGACTGAAACTGAGGATTTCCTCCCTATGGCCTCACCTCCTACATCTTCTTAGTGATGTACATTTCGTGTAAGCTTCTTGGAAGGCATCTACAAGCACCGTTTACTGCTGTACTTCCATTTTATTTGGTATGTTTGCTCCTTCAGTAAAGTCCTAGGATCGGGCATTTGCCTCTTTGCATCTTTGCTGTGACTGCTAGTAGCAGTTTTCCTTCCTGAGACCTAAGAGCCCTCCTATGTTCCTGTTATGTTGTCCTGTTTTGAGGTAGAACAGAGCTAATTCTGTTCAGTGATTTTACTTTTCAACTAAGACTCTTCTACCTAACTGCACTTTCTGAAGTTCACAACATATTTTCACAGACAGTGTCTGCTTCTAGCAGTGATAATGCTCCATGTTTAGAGTTACTACCAAGGATCGGTGTGCAGAAAGGCTGTTGTGTGTAGTTGCTCCTGTGCACGCCATGGTCACTGCTAAATCTTGTGTACCACGTTAGTGGTGCAGGAAGTAAAAGGCCACACCTGCGTGGAGCACTGGACAGGACAGGTGACTTAAACTGACCAGAGAGGTATTCCATTCTATATACACCATATAGAGAGGAAAGCTGAGGGATCACGGGGGTCAAGCTCTCTTGTTCAATGACTGACATCGGAGGAGGACTCTGTTCATTCTGCCTTCAATCCTGCTCTGTTTGTCCATTTTCAGTATCTAGTTCCTGAATATGGTTCTTGTCTGCCACTGAGTCCAGTCTGAGACTTCCCCAGTGCCTGCCCACAGCATCAGTGGTGACAATGATGTAATTGCCATCAGGAGGGTTGGGTTTGATATGTTTTTGGTACATGTTTGTTAAAAAAACGGCTGCCCTAGGCCTAGCTAGGTGCCCACTGCACTGGGTTGCACACAGGCGGGACGGCTGGACCCAGAGAGTGGTGGAGAATGGAGTTAAATCTGGCTGGTGGCCAGTCACAAGTGGTGTTGCCTAGGGCTCAGGGCTGGGGTTGCTCCTCTTTAACGTCTTTATCAGTGATTTTGATGAGGCGATTGAAAGCATCCTCAGTCAGATGACACTAAATTAAGTGGGTGCATTGACCTGCTTAAGGGTAGGGAGGCCCTTCAGAGGGACGGGGACAGGCTACACCAATGGGCCATTGTCAGTTGTATGAGCTTTAACAACGCCAAGTGCTGAGTCCTGCACTTGGGCAGCAGCAACCCCATGCAAAGCTCCAGACTTGGGGAGGAGTGGCTGGGGGGGGGCTGGGGCGGAAGGAGAGCG
>NW_008595697.1:39750-41021 GCF_000691845.1 Merops nubicus
CACAACACAAGAAGGACATTGAGGTGCTGGAGCAGGTGCAAAGAAGGGCAACAGAGATGGTGAAGGGTATTCAGGATAAGTCTTGAGGAGCAGCTGATAGAACTGGGGTTGTTTAGCCTGAAGAGGAGGAGACTGAGGGGAGACCTTATCACTACCTGAAAGGAGGCTGTAGGGAGGCAGGTGGGGCATGTAAGAAAAGGCGAAAAACTGGCAAGACAAGAAGAAATGGTATTAAGTTACACCAGGGGAAAAAACTTCTGCACTGAAAGGGTGATCAAAGACTGAAACAGGCTTCCCAGGGAAGTGGTTGAATCACCATCCCTGGATGTATTTAAAATTCATCTAGATGGGATGCTCAGGGATATGGTGTAGAAGTGGCCTGGTAGAGATAAATAGTGGTTGGACTTGATCTTAAAGGTCCTTTCCAGCTATAATGATTCTGTAATTATGTGATTCTATATTTGCATATATTTCATTTTATTATCATTCTTTTCCTTAAATCTGCTTTATTTTCTTTTTTAAACTATAAGTCTCTCTCCCTTATTCCCTTTCTTTTCACCTTTGGGAAGGGAGAGGGTTTAATAGAAAGCATCTGTCATTCATCTAGTGGTCAGCCAAGCCGTAACCCTTGACACATATCTGAAAGGGTTCTGGATTGTGAATTTCTTGACTCCCAAGACTGCTTCAAGACATAGGAAGTTTTGTTGATATTGGAAAGTTGGTCAACTTTTCCTCTTATTAAAATGGTTTTATTCATAATGCAGTCCTCAAACCTGGTGGTTTCGGTGCTACAGTAATGTTCCTTACTGAAAAGCATTGTCTGAAGATGTATTTAGTTATGAAAATTAATCCAAAGTACAAACACATCTGTTTGAATATTGATAAATAAGATTTTCAGCTTACACTTTACCTTACCACAAATATTAGCTTTTGATGCTGATCCTCCTGTGTCCTAAACTCAGAGCATACCTATCTTGGTTTTATGCACCTGCAGTCTCTACAGGTAGCATCATTCTTGCTCACACAGCCCATGCAATGTGTAACCAAAAAAATGTCCCTCCCTTGTGTTAAAAGTGCCTACGCAGGTAATTCCAAATGATAGAATCATAGAATGTTTAGGTTGGAAGGGATCTCCAAAGGTCATCTAGTCCAACTCCCCCATAATAAGCAGGGACATCTCCAACTAGATCAAGCTACTCAGAGACTCATCAAGCCTGACCTTGAGTGTCTTCAGGATCTGGGCCTCTACCACCTCTCTGGGCAAACTGTTC
>NW_008595698.1:0-29034 GCF_000691845.1 Merops nubicus
ACCTCCCAGTTTTGTGTCCTCAGCAAATTTGCTGAGCAGACATTCTATACCATCAGCCAGGTCTTTTCACAAAGTACAGCAAAAACCACCACAACACCATATATTGCATGCAGTTTTTCTCCTAAATGCTGTGTCCATTATAGCATAAAGCATACTTAAAATTATGCAAGTGTTTCTTCTTTTCTCCATGCCTTGGTCAGATTTGCCCTCACCAATGGCTGTACAGTGAATCCTTTCAGACATGGAAGCTTGTGGGTAATGTACTGGGTAATTTGTTGCGGGGCACGTGCCATGGAGTTCATGTGCCAGCCGTACGTGCTGCACTCCTGTGGTCTGGTTTCCTCAGAAAGTTGGAGGTGTTGCTGTTGACGAGGAGAGCTGAGAGGGCTCAGACCTTTCTACCTGTGATGACCCTGCAATAGCTGTGGTCTGCAGAAATGCTAAGTTCCCTGGAGAGAAAAGCAAGCTGCTCAAAAAAGCGTCTCTCGTACAGATTTGTACTGAACTTCTACTTTCCTTCTTGAAATATTTATAAGGCTTTTCCCACTTCTGCAGCTGCAGTTGCTGAAGCTTTATGCAGTCTCGCTGGGAGGAGTCTCAGAACAGCAGGTGCTTCCAGTGTGAGCTTTTCAGCGTGTGCTGACCTCTGTGCTACTCTCATCCTGGGTTAGGTACCTTAAGCCCAGTTTACAGCTCTATGTAAACCACTGAGGTAGATTTTAAATGCATCACACACTTCCCAGCAAAGCACTTCCGTTTGATTACAGCATGCTGCAATAGAGATGAGCCCAGTGCCCAAGTGGGCTGGGAGGCTTTCTTTCTGGCTCACTGTTTCTCTACTGCAGCATGTGAAGATTCTCCTAAAATGCTGGATGGCTGATCACTCAACAGTGATTCCCAAGACTAAAAAAATGCCTCAGAATTGGATATCTATGGTTGGTTTTAGCATTGGGTCATTTTTTAGTTTATTTACTCTGGAATGAGAGAAGCATTAAATCTATTCAGCAGATGAGAACTTTCCTGTTATCCTATAGCTCTCTGAAGTTATTCATTAAGCAATTATACGTTTCTTCCACTAGCAAGTATTCCAAGATGCTAAAAGCTCTTTGATACTATGGACAAGTCCCTGTGTAAAAAGCTGTTTCTTTAAAGGTGGCAGAGTAAATCACTGTTAAACCTTGTCTACGGATACATCACTGCCTCACTCTAACCTGTTTCCCTCTCACACAATATCCAGGCACTTGTGATGGATCAGAATAAGTGTTTAACACTGTCTTGAGATTTCACTGACTGCTAGGTAGCTAGGAGAAATGTTTTTACTGAACAATGTGAGAAAAGACGACTGCTATTTCATTTCTGTTTACTTAGTGTCACAGAAAGTCAAAGTACTGTCGAGCTCCCACAAAGATACAGCTTGTGAGCTTGCCTGGTGGGTTTGCTGTCTGTCACACAAGTGTCAGTGTGTTTGTTAGGCTTATTTCAAAGAAAGGGCTCTAAACACAGAAAGGAAACCATGCCACTGGGCCCGTTCAATGTAAAAGGTTGGCTGCACTCTCACGAGCCACTGGTTTCACTGCATTACTGATTGTCCTAGTTTCAGCTAGAACAGAGTTAATTTTCTTCCTAGGACTGGTGCAGTGCTGTGTTCTGGATTTAGTGCCAGAATGCTGTTGACAACACACCAATGGTTCAGTTGTTTCTAAGCAGTGCTTGTCCTAAGTCAGGGACTTTTCACTGTCTAGTGGGGAGGTGCACAAGAAGTTTGGAGGGAGCATGGCCAGGACAGCTGACCCAAACAAGCCAAAGGGATATTCAACACCTTAGGATGCTGTGCCCAGTATAGAAACTGGGGGGAGCTGGCCAGGTGGGGGGAATTGCTGCTGGGGCATCGGTCAGTGGGTGCCCAGTAAGTGCATTGTGCACCACTTGGCTTTTCTTGGGTTTTAGTTCTCTCTCTTTTTTTGTTGTATTATGTTTCATTAGTGTTATTACTATTATAATTTTTTATTATTATTATACTTGATTATTATCGTTAGTACTATATTTTAGTTTAGAAGCTGTTCTTATCTCAACCCACAAGTTTTACTTTTTTTTTTTTATTCTCTTCCTGTCCCATCTGTGTGGTGCTTATTTGCTGGCTGGGATTAAACCACAACATTGATCTGATTTAGTTTTCAGAATTTTTTACTGCTAATAATTTTTAGTTGCCATTAATGCTGCAACGATCCTCTGTGGGAGTATTTAACAATGAAAAACGCATACAGAAAATTGTTGGAATTTAGTTGAAAGATACATACAGAAATGTAATTCTGTCAGAAAAATTTTTCATATCCTTTCGTGGGCATGGAATACTGAGTGCCAACTGATGTGTCAAAGTTCAGGTTCAGTTCAGCTCACGATGGCTGAGGCATGCACTATACTGTTTGTAAGAGAAGATGAGTTGCAGCTCAAGTGGTGACAGTGTCAGATAAACAAGCAGTATCTTGAAGGTTGCTTCTAAGTTTTGTGAAGTATTTATAGCTATACTTTAAGGGAAAAACTGAATGGATATAGGTCCATCTTTTACATGCTGTGCTCTGGTATCTTCCTGTACATTGTAAAGGATGTAGCAGGAACTGATTGCCAATGACTGCTCTGTTCATGGGAAGCATGGGAATCTTTGAAAGATGAATGACTGAAAAAAAAGTAAAAGTGCTATACTGCTGTCTATCCAATTGTTAGCAAATGCATGCAGAGTAGCTCCATTTTCTCTAAGGGGGAGTCACTTCCAAGAAACAGCCTGGAACCTTGTTATAAACCCTCTTGGAAGAGCTGCTCAGTCCCAGCAGAGCAAGACGAGGCAGCCTCTCCTCGTTACAAAGGACAGAGTCCTGCTGGACTCCAATTTGTTCTGCGGTAGGTGCTGACCTCAACATCCACTGGGAGATGGGAATTTGAAACTTGGAGTTACTTAGCACGGCGTGGGATTAAAGGCTCCAGTTTCAGTCTATTAAAATGCATACTCAAAATTTTTCAGTACCTTGAATTAGGTTATCAAAATGGAATTAAATTTGAGAATACCAAAATTTCATGTGAAATGGAACTCTTATTTTCTTGCCTGCTTCAGTTATGACAAAAATACCCCTGTGCTTTTTGTACTTTCATGGCAAGGGCCCAATATGAAGAAAAAAAGACTATAACAAAAATTAAGACCTTCTCTTTGCTGGACTCCCTAGTAGGTCTCTAACTTTGAACAGGTTGGTATCCACAGCTCCAGCTTCAAACCCTAAAAAAAGGGGGTTTGTCCAATATTTTTATTATATGGTTTTAAAGTACATGCAATGAGAGAAATGGTGATTTAGTGGTTCTGCAGTGTTTTACTGACTCAAATTCAGATTATAACAGGCTGTTAACTCCTATTTCTTACCTGTAAATCCAACCTGTAAATTATAAACATGCTGGCACAATCATTATATTATTATTTTTTTATAGCTCTCAATTTACAATCCTGGCTGTCCTTGAGCTGGTTCTGGTTCTTTGTATTTGTTACAGTCTCCTGAGGGAGGATTCATTGACTGGTGACTCCACATTTTAGCTCAGAGAAAATTCAGTCTCATTCTGATGTCTTCAGTTTTTCACAAGACCTTACTGTTCCTCATTGATTATGTACTAAGGATTAATTATGCTGTCACTTAATGTATTTACATGCTTGGACAATATATTGGCTCACTTATTCTAGTATGATCAGCATTTTTCCCTGGTATGGGACATGGGGTTTTTATTAATTGCTGGACGAGCAACACATTGTTGTTAGAATGAATGGAAGTGATCAGTTAGTAAAGTTGTATTTATGCCCTTACTAAATTTGTAAAGGTAATTTTCACTTGAAACTTGGAGAACTAGGATACCTACATCATTTGCCTTGGAGATATCAGAAAAATTGCTGTTTCATGAAAGAAGATTACTCTCTGTTAGGTTGTTTTACACAGATCAGTGCACTGTCCAGAAAAACATGATATTATATAGTTTCAAATACATGACAAAAGTACTGTGATCAAATATGGGAAAAGTGTGATACAGTTTCTTAGTTTTAATAGAAATTTCTATTCAATCATCTAGCAGAACTTGAACAATAGAAAGATAGGTGGTTGTTAAATACATAGTATAAAATGTTTCTCAAAGTTCAGAAAGTGAAAGTAAGACTTAAAATAGCAAAGAACTAGGCATTTGGGTATACTGGGACTACTGCTAGTTCAGAGCCTAAACATCCATTCCTCCAAGAGCTGGAAGAGAGGGCATCCCCAGAGGTGTTCCATAACATGTAGTGCCTTTGGAGGGGACAGCATCGTCATTGTAGTTTCCTCCACTTCTCCAGCAGTGGTATAGGATTAACCCCAAAGTTGTTAGGATAATACTAGAAAGCCAGTGCCATTTACAGAAAACATTTGTGCTGTACTGTGAAGCCAATTCCTCAGCACAAATATAATCTCTGTACTCTGATGCACATACATCCTACTATTTCTACAGTATACACGTTCTGTGAAAAAGGGTTCCTGTCCATGATGTGAACTGTGGGGGAAGCACCGAGATGAAATGTCATTGAGATAGCACCTGACGTTGTGATACATTGCCACCCAAAATTACACAGAGGCAACTGAGAGCCATATGGCTTCCAGGCTGAGTAGCAATGTCAAGTCTGAAAATTTGTCCCTTTCAGTTCTTCCAGCAGGTCTCCCTTTTGCGTGTCAGGAATTTTGAGATCCCAGGGAAAGGAAGTTCTACTACCTGAAAAGTATGAACATGTGAGCAGATACTGCAGAAATGTCTTCTGAAGGTTGGCTTCTTATAGTAATAAAAATTGTACGGAGGTTGATGTTAGAGGTTCAGAGGAGGCACAGCTTTGCTTCTGGTGGAAAAAGCAGAAAATCCACCACTAATCGTTTTCTTCCTGATTTGGGTACATTGTAGTTCCTTCCTGGGTTTCGTGGCAGGGGGGTTTCATGCGTTTAAATCCATTGTAGCCATAAATACCAGACTACCAGAATCCCTAATCCTCCTCCTTGGTTTACCTAGTAAAAGATGAAGCTATTAGTATGAGAGGAGAAGGCATTCTGAATTATGAAAATAATCCTAAAAGCTTCTAGGTCCGAGTACCGACTCACACCGATGTGATTAATGGTCATTCTCCATTTATTTGCCCAAATAGCTCAGTATATATAGTTTCAGCTGACCACAAGCTTAGCATACATATTGGGATTGGTTAGAAGCAATTATTCATGTGCTCCAAGCTCATTATTAAATGAATATTAATCATATTGCCCTTGCCAAGCTTCTACCCCGCTTGTATTTTTATCACCCTGTGAAAATTCTGCAAAAGGCTACTATAGTATCACTTATGCTCCACCCTAAGCCTTCCAAGGATGCCTCAGGAATAATCTACACTTGTTCTGTCACGTACGCCTTGGCACTACTGCCTGGATTGTTCATCTCCCAGAAGATAAAGTCGTGGCCCTTGTCCTTCAGAAATTCCTCCACACTGTAACATGCAGAAACAGAAAGGGTGTGAACTTTATTCTTCCCCTTTTTTTTTTCTGTGGGACTAAGGCAGCGTTTTAGGTGACTGTAGTGTTTGTTTTCACAGTATGATGCTGCTTGCATCTGATGCTGGTTGTGTTAGGTATCTGAGTTTTATAGGTGTAGTGTTTCAAACAGTATCCCAGTCAGTTAATATAAGAAAATACACAATTCTCCATTAAACATGAAAACCATGCAGATGATGCTGGACACGCTCCCAATTGGTGGGTGTAGTCAGCCCCATGCTTACCTCACGTTCCTAGGAATGCACTCGGAATGAGTTAGCTCTCCTCCTCCAAAATGTTGTAAATACTTGAATCCTTCTAAGACTGAATTTTACCCTTAGCAATTACATGTGAGCAGCAGTGGTTTGTCTCCCAGCTCTGGCCAGACAGCTGGCTGGAGGCCTCGCGCTGTGTCTCTGCAGTGGCATCCGGCAGGGACCACGCTGGCAGCGTTACCCCAGTCACGGGGAGCTGATGTAGAAATACAGCTCCACAGGAACCTCCTGCTCACCACCCTTGTGCCTGTGCACTGAACAGAGCTCCCTCTCATGCTTTCTGTGAACTGAGTCATTGTTTTCTAGGATCAAAGACTGATGTCGAAGCATAGAGTACTAGGCCAGATCATTAATTAATATTAGCATGAATTGAATGTAAAGTTGCTGTAAAACTGTCTCTCCTGTTGCTATGTGTATGTGAAGGCAGAATACTCAAGCTTATCATCTCTCATAAGATGGATTGGTGAACACAGTGTGAGTGCCACACCATTCTGTCTTCAGCACGTCCTGCCTGACGTACTTGAAAGCCCAGGTGTGTGTGATGGTACAATTTCAGCAAAAAATGAACTGTGATGGAGCTAGTCTTCCATAATTTTTGGACTAGATCTGTGATGACACTGATCATTTAAAGGAGTAATTACTGAAAATGAGGATCCTGTATGAACCGCAAGAAAAATTCTGTTTCTTATTTCCATGACAGCATTGTCACTAGATGTGGAAGAATTCTGGTGTGTGCACATAGCTCTAAGGTAACTTCAGTGTCTTACAAAGAGTGATGTAATCTGGTTAGAATAGAACAGTATAATACCTTGAAGTGTCACATGTGACAGGGTGTTCAAGAAATAATGATTGATCTGAAAGAAGACATGTTTATTTGCTGGAGGGACCTGAAAGAGGAGGAGGGGCAATCACTGTGGGTAAAAGAGGGAAACCCAGGTACACTGGGTGCCTTAGAACTTTGGGACAAAGGTGAGACTGGGAAGAAGATACAGATCTTTGTGTAGAAAAAGCAAAGGAGAACTGCAGGTAGACAGCTGTAGCATTCTGGAAGCTTCTTCCACACAGTAGGATTAGCTCCATGCAGCTCACTGAACAAGAGCGATGCATTGACTGCATGACAAAAGCAGTCTGTGGTTATTCAGTGTCTCGTGGGGTTTTTTTGTTTTCTTTTTTTTTTTTTTTGGTTTTTTTTTTTGTTGTTCTTTCTTTTTCTTCTTTTTTTTATTTTTTTTTTTTTAGTGCTTTTCCCCTTTTAGTGGATCACATTATTTTACTTACGATGTGTGTCCTAAGGGATTTTTAAGGAGGATTGAGAGCTGCGTTTGTGTCAGATGGAGTCTGAATGCTAATTACCAGCCTGACAGGGTATAATAACAATACAAGAGCATCAGTGAAGGAAAAAAAAATGAGGAGAATATACAATTATTTTATAAAAGAGTTTCTTTCCTTGAGGGAAAAATCTGCACATTTACCATCTGTGACAAAGGAGATGTTGAGCTGTATAAGTGAATTACCCACAGCTCTGCGTACATGTGTGTATGGAACAGGATGAACTTGAAATGACATTAAGCAATTTTGTTATTGCAAGAAAAGACTAGGAAAGGTACTGAATTGCAAAGCTGCATTTCCTTCTCTTTCAAAAGCCTAATTCAGGGTGAAAAATGAAACATGATGTAAAGCAGAAATACTATATGGACTTCTATGGAAATGTTTATTATACTGCACAAAGCTTTCATTTTCCTTTGTGCCGTGTTCTAGATGGAAACTTACTGTATGCTGAAAGAAAAATGTAGAAGACCCAAGTTGTGTCAGTATTAATGATATGTTTAGATGGAGCTTTGTCGTGTACAACAAAGGATATTTTAGCAATAATAAGAGATGGCTGCCAGCAACAAAATACTCCTGCTCTAAGATAAGTGTATTATTTAAAGTTCTACTCCCAGCTAACTCGCTAATATGTATTGCTATCTGATTTTCAATCTGGTTTTCAGTTTTCACTTCAGTAGCATTAGAAAATTAGGCCATATGACATTGCATAAACCATAGAATTTGTCATTTGGAAAAGACTTCTAAGATCATTGAGTCCAACCATTAACCTAACCCTAACGCTACCAAGTCCACTGCTAACCCATGTCCCTAAGCACCTGACCTACACATCTTTTAAATACCTGCAGGGATAGTGACTCCATCACCTCCCTGCACAGCCTGTTCAATGCTGGACAACCCTTCCAGTGAAGTTTTTCCTAATGTCCAACCTAAACCCCCTGTGGTGCAACCTGAGACCATTTCTTCTCATCCTATCACTTGTTACTTGGGAGAAGAGTCCAATTCCCCCCTCTCTACAACCTCCATTCAGGTAATTGTAGGGAGTGATAAGGTCTCCCCTGAGCCCCCTTTTCTTCAGGCTAAACAACCCCAGTTCCCTCAGCTGCTCCTCTTAAGATTTGTTTCCTAAGCTGTTGACCAGCCTTGTTGCCCATCTTTGGACATGCTCCAGAACCTCAGCGTCTTTCTGGTATTGAGATGCCGAGTACAGTGCTGACTACACGGGCACAATCACTGCCCTAGTCCTACTGGCCAGGCTATTTCCACTAGAAGCCAGGATGCTGTTGGCCACCTTGGCCACCCGGGCACACTACTGGCTCATGCTCAGGTGGCTGTTGAAGAACACCCCCACGTCCTTTTGTGCTGTGTGACTTTCCAGCCATTTGTCCCCAGGACTGTAGCATTTCTTGGGGTTGCTGTGACCCAAGTGGATGACCCAGCACTTGGCCTTGTTGAACCTCAAACCATTGGCCTCGGTGCATCAGTCCAACCTGGATTAAATTCTAGATTTTCTCAGTTGCTTTTTTTCACATGTAAGAGAAAGCTTCTTACCTTTGTACCCCTTGCATATTTGATCAGAAACAGTCTTTCACAAAACTCTTAGCTCATCCTGTTTAATCATGTGTTATCAGTGACAGCTGAATCTGGACCTTCACATGTGAAGTTCTTCCATTTGCAAAACAAGATAATACAACATGTTCGATGTCTGAATTGAATGTCAGGAGCTAGAGCACTGAAATACCTGATACAGGCTATGGAAGGCAGCAAAGGGTTAGGTTCTGTGATGCATGAGAAAGAGTAACTTTCCTCACGGGGGTTACAACGGGCAACCTGACCTAGAGTGCACGTCTATCACCCTTCCTCTTCTTGATGTTCTCAGGCCATAGCTAACAGCAGAATGCTGCCTCTAGTCCTAAATACTGATATATAATCAAAACAGACGAAACAACTGCAAGAAGTCTAATTTTAGAAAAAAATCTGAAAAACAGAAAGAAGAATGGAAGAAGAAGCTGTAGCCAGATGGTCTATCAGTCCTACGAACAAACTGTTTTAAAACACAATGGAAGAGTTGTAGACAACCATCTATAAGAAGTGACAGGCAAAATTTCAAAAGATAATTGTGTGCACACTGCAGACTCAAGTACATCAGTAACATCTACATATCATATATAGATAGAAATATATAAAACAGCATATATGCTATTGGCTTGCATTGCTGTGTTATTTGCTGTTCCTCCTCAAGAAGGACATCATCAGAAATTTCCTGTATTCCTTGGAACAGTTCAGGCAGCTTGCAGACCTTAACCTTTTAATAAGAGCCCTGATATTACAGGAATAGGAAAATTCTGTTATCACCAGTTCATCACAAAGCGATATCCATGCAAAAATATTTCGATCCTGACTGTGCAGAGCACCTTATTGCATAGAGCACAGGCCTCTGTCGTAACATACTTGGAATTACCCAGCTTTTATTTATCCAATAGTTACGTTTTCCTCTCCTCACATAGTTTTGCACATTGTAAGTGCATTTTCTATGTATGTTACTAAACTAGTGAGAAGTTTAACTGAGCTGAAGAATAACGAGCATGAAAGGTCAGTCTTTGGGCTATAGCAGAAGCAGATGCAGACAAAGCTACTGTGTTACTAAGGTAATGTATCTTACTGCCACACTGAAGAAAATTTATATGATACCATTCAGAAGGCCAGTGGATAACAGCCATGGCAGTTGAACATGGGTCAGTAGTCATCATTAACTATTTAAATATTAAGTAAAATATTTTAATAATGTTGTCTATTTTCAATGTGTATTTTCTTGCAGTTTTTCATCAGGGAAAATAGACAGTATGTTGTCTTCCTACATTTCATTCCACAGTCAAAGGTTGACAGTAACAGTAGCACAGTTTAAATGCCAATAATGTAAATAATAGATATGCTTCCTACCTCTGAGGCAGACATGTGACAAGGTGGCATACCATGAGTGAAATACGTCAAATATTTTTGCTTAGAAAGGACAGGCATTACATAGGCTACATGCCTGGGTGTAGAAACAACAAGTGAAATCTTAGCTCTCTAAGCTGATGGAAAAACTCGCATTGTTTGCACTGAATGCATTCTTTAACCCAGTTATTTTAGAAACCCACCATAAGAAGATTCCTTCTTTATCATGGAACAAGTGAACCTGTGCATTTCAGCATTAATACAGTTCTTGACAACACAAGGTATAACGATATGCAGCATTGTAGATCTTAAATGAAAGCAGTTTAGTCTTGAGGTAATATTTAGCAAAACATTCTATGCACGCCCTCAAGACCCCCACCCTTCAGGTCTGGAATAGGTCTCACTTCATGGCTGTGCAAGTGTGTCTTAGACTGATGGCAAAGTTTTGGACTTAGAGTTTTACCCTAGGTAAATGTTAGGATTTTTGTTGCCAGCACCTCAAATTTCATGTCCCCATTCTGCTGTGTTTGACAAAGAACATAAGAACACGTCCTTGTGTGACAGAGCTTATGCTGTACAGCAGGGGAATTGCTGGAGCTGATTGTGTGGCAGTGGCTGTGTGTGCCTGTCGTTTGACTCCTTCTCAAATAATCTGTCTACTCTGCGTGGATAAAAGATCCTGTGACACATTTCCTAAGAGAAGTGTTTTGCTGTGTTCCATATTGGTTGACGTGTTCACAGACTCCTCAGGGGGCTGTTACAGTCTAATATTGTTAAAAGCTTTAAAACCTCTCAAGCAGAACTCCCACTGGAGCCACAGGGGACTCCTCATGCCAGCACTTACAGGATCATGCCCATGAACGTGGAGCCTTTTAGGATTCCCTGGGAAGAAATCATAACCCTCACAAGAGAAATGCCTTTCCTATTACCACAGTATTCCAAAACCCTATGTATGGTTAGTGTGTACACAGTGTTGCAAGGGAAATATAAATAGAAAACTATTTTCCCTTCATTTTGTTTAGATTAGCTATACAGTTAAGAGGCAGTATCTTTTCTGATCCTAGACAGATCCCGATAGCCTGTGCAACAGCAGGCAAAATGCCTGAGCTAATGATGTAACACTGAAGGAGATGACTGAGGCGCAGGCTGCTTGTCCTTTGTTGTGCTTTCTCCTCCCTTCCCAGAAGAATAGCAGGTATTTCCAGCATCAGACTTTCCATTCCAGATGCTGGTTTGTGGCACAAGAATAACAGGACACCTAAGGCAGGCAAAGATAATCTTGTAAAACTCCTTAGCCTGGTCTTAATCCTCAGCTGTGTGAGTGCTGAACTCTGCCCTCAGCAGAGCATCCTACGCAAAGGGCTGTGGGCAGTGCAGAAACCAGTAAAAGAAGTAGGGCCACCCTGAGCGAGCACAGTTCCCCTGTGGGACCCCACCTACTCTCCTCTTGCACTGTCCAACAGCCTGGTGTGCTAGTTGAGGGAAGCAAGTTTGCCTTCTGCTACAGCGGCAGCCTCACCTGAACAATGTTTTGATGATATTTACCTTCTCCACAAGGGTGTTGTGAAAGTTAATTGTGCTTTTAAGAAGCACTTGGGGAGTTTGAGATACTGCTAGCAGTATCTATGATCCACAAAATAATATAGCAGTGGAAGCTCTTTTGCTATTTTTTCCTTATTTTTATTTGATAGCCATTTCTGGTTTTCAGCTGATAAATGACTTGCAAACTTTCTAACATAAATCCCTGCAAATGTGTGCCATTTATGGTCTTAAATACATGTGAGGCTTTGTCATCCCAGTGATAAATACTCCACTTGAAAAGGGAGCATCCCAATCACATTTGACCTCTTAGATAAAGTCAATAGCGTCTGCAATTACTCTGCGATCCAACAATTCAAACCAATCTGTTTTTAAAGACAAATCATGCATAAACTCAAGCTAAGTAGTGGTCTTCTATGATTCTGATTCATGCTGTGCAGACAAACCCTCATAAAAGCAGATAAGCTGTATCAAGAACTAATTAAGAAAAGAGTGTTTTATGCCTCCTTTGCATTAAATGAAATGACAGCATTCTGTGAAGAATTAAAGCAACACAATCCAGCGTATTTTTTGTATTCATACATAAGACTTTAAAACATGTCTCAGATTTTTCTGAAGGTTCAATTACTGTATGCATCTCAGGGATGTGAATGCCTAAAATGAGCCATAGGTAGCCAGAAAAATTTTCTTATTTCACCAGGTATTTTGGTCATGTTAATTCAAGGTGGGACTATTTAGAAAAAATAAGACTCAATCATTCCTTGTGGAATTAAGACTAAAGTTTTTGGATTCCCTTAGTAATGTGCTTATTTCACTTCATCGATTTTTCAGCAGGGACATCTGGTTCATTATTTGGGAAAGAATATAGCACCTGATTGATTAATCAGGTAACCTTGAGCTTTGCAAACCAACGAAAAGAGGCTGGAAAATAACTTTGTATTAACTTGCTGCTTGATACCTTACTGATTTAGATGTTGTCTCAAGTATATGTGGCCCTAGCACTCAACATCATTTGTGGGTAAGGTACTTCAGAAACACAGTATGTACCTGGTTTGAAAATTTGCAGAGTGCCAGTAATGACACTCATTTGAACGAGTTGAATACGTCCCAATACCTGAGCACTTTCTTCTCTACATTTGATTAAGAAAAGTGTCTTCCATATATATATTCTTATCAATACTGCTATATTCACCAAAAGTAAGCTGACAGAAGACATTAGAAGAGTGTGCATGAAGGTCTGTTTAAAATCAGCTTTGCTCAGAATCAAACCTCTGTCTAAATTACCATAAACATCTACTTAGCATGATGGTGCATTTTAATCTTTTGTGAAATCAAGGTAATATAATAACAGTGGTTTTACCCTTCCTGGAACTCACTATTTGGAGATCACAAAACACTTTCCAAACCTGAGGCTTATCAATACCCTCATGTGTTGAAGCTATGCCTATTTACAGAAATGAAAGAAAAGTCAAATGAACCGAATATTGCTCAGGTGGCTTAGTATTCAGAGTAAGGTTTCAAGAAAGCAGCTAAATTACCTTCCATGTAGACAGAAATATTTTTATTTTCCCCTGATTCATATTGTAATATGAGGTTGGGTTTTTTTCCAAAACACACTTTAGTTTTTATAGTCATCTTTGAAAAATATGTCTTCTGTCATTGAAAATAATTTTCTGCAAAGGAATACTGCTGTCCTCTTTCTACTTGTATGCTTTCTGTTTCTTTTTGACATTTATCTAAAATGACTCCAATGTGTCCTACAGATTTAAGTCTGACAGCACGTGGGGAAGACAGTGGTCTCAGAGTAGTTTGGCTGCACTCCCAGTGGAGAAATAGGAAGTGGTAGCAGTTCTGAAATAGCACATTTTAACTGCAGACACCTGTAACCTCAGCCCACTGAGAACAAGAGAACAGGGGAGCTACCTTGAAAAGGATAAATCCATAGGAAATTCTTTGTTGAAAAGGGTTAGTTGTCAACTACTAGATTTCAGTGAGATTCATTAAACTAGAAGGTCAAAGCATCTGAATCACTCCAGCCTGAAGAACATCTGTGGAAGACACATTTCCACTGGATCCAATTCTTAATCTTCATTCAGATTAAGTAATTTTTTTGCCAAATTTTCATTCGTTATTGTTTGGATGTCTGCTTTTCATAGAAACGTTATCAAACATGAAAGTACTGTACCTGCACCAGAGATTCCATAACACTGTCCATTCCACAAAACTGTCTATTACTGAAAAAATATTTCTAAATATTTTTTTAAATTGTTATAACAATCTGTTTTGAGCTAGTCATGTGAAGACAGGTATTTCTTTTTTTCCATTAATAAAGTTTCCATTATTACATGGTCCATTCCTTAAAGCTTTGAGGCACCTTTTTCAGATTGGCATCTGAAATCCAAATACATATCTGGGCACGACTTACAAATGATTAGTCATATAGTTTGATTGGTGTTTTTCTTGTTCCCTGATGGGTATGAATGTTTGCAGAAGGCTGTATTTAAATGATCTCATCCTGAGATAAAAATGTATTTTCCCTGAACATCTGTGCCTGTGAACTGAATACTCACAAGAAGTGACTACAAATGGGCTGTTCAGATGTGCAATACAGATGTGGCTAAGTGTAATTCAACCGAAGAGTTAAACCAGTTTTGTTTTTTTTTTTTTGGCTGTATTCATTCAGTTTCAGTAGATCCTGGTAACAACTAGTAAACCTAACTGCCTGTTCTGAAGCCACATGTGTGCATGGTGCATGTAAGAAAAACCACTACGCATGTTTCCTCATGCAGCTGGAGAAAGGCAGTGGTAAGACGGTCCTATAGACAGAACTAGACACTGCTAACAAAAGAATAGGTGAAGGAACAAGTGATGATTTCATCCCTGCAAAAAGATTTTGGATTACCTATGACTGGGTCAATATATCATTTGTTCAATATGTGGCTCCTGCAGAATGTGAATGTGTGGCCTGATAATCCTCTATTCATTTCTGTAACATTTATAGGTTCTAATTCTGCGATCATCTTCCATTGTAGAGGGAAAAATGATAATTACCTTTTTTGGCAAATTGACAGGAATTGCCAAACTTTTGAAATGGCTTTGAAACCATCTTTTCTAAAATATTTTTGCTGCACAAGGACATCTCTAGTCTCATTACGCTAATTTTACAATTGTTACAGAGGCAACCACCAAATAAAATTGTGTGATATGAAAATGGAAAAATTTGGTTCCAAGTTCAAGTGCCTCTCTCATAAGTAATTTAGTAGTGATAGGAATGTATTGGAGAATTTTCCACGGTATTTTTGTCAAGTTTTTTTTCAAAATTGTTTCATTTCATCCATCTGGTTTAATGGCTGAATCATTTGGGAAGTACAGTCCCACAAAGATGGTGTTAGGAGTAGTGTTACTGCTCCCACGCAAAAGATCTATCTTGTTACCTTGTAGGTGTGAGTACAGAAATCAGTGGTGCCATTTTTCACACTCTGTATTTATTACCTTTCTATTACAAATTCTACAATCCATATAATCTTTCTCTCTCACACACACACACGCAGAAAATCCTTTTAACATCTGCTGTGAAAAAGCACAGTGTGTTTATTTTAATCAGTGTATGAGGACTGATGTTCAGTACAGTTTCATCCTTTTCTAAAAATTTGAGGCACAATAGCGCACCTTGTATTGAAAAAGTAAAGACTGTGGCTTCCTGAATCCCTGCTAGGAAAAATGACAGCACAGGTAGAATTTTCCAGCAAATGTAGTAGCAGTCTGGAACTGCAAATATGTCTCATAAGGTTTTACACTTTTCACTGAATGCAGAATATGGCCATAATGCAAATTTACAGGCAAAAGTAATAGATGCTAAATTTTCTTTATTTTTATTTGTTTGTTTTAACCTGCTCTCAATGTGTTGACCTTTGTTATCTTTCAAGGCTAGATGCCTGGGTCAGCTCTTACTTGTCTTACAACTTGACAGTTTAATACTGGTATGCTTTCATGGTTCCAGAAGGCCCATTTGAAAGGCCTTCTGCGGGATGATTTACCTGGTCTACAGTAGTTGAGTTGGAGTCTAGAGTTCCGGTTTATGCAAATTAATAGATTGGTTTCATATTTTCCAAATTCTGTTAAATGTTTTGATCCCTTGGGAAGTTGGTTTTCATAGATTAGACCATTTCCTAGAATCCCTCAAACATCCTTAACCTACTGTCTTTTGGGTGACAGCTTTAATATTAACATTCAGTGCTGGTAGATTAAGTAATTTATAAAGGCATAATTTTTTTATTTTTTTTTATGCATTTCAAAAGTGTTCTACTCAATTGATAAAAGCCACCTTACAAGGGTGATTGAGTGCATTCACTAACTACCTTTTTAACAGAACTGAGCATATTGACCAGAGTTTAACCAGCTTCAGAGTGCTCCTTCTGTTGCCAAGGGCATTGATAGGAAGGTTCCGTGTTTGTCTACAGTCAGATGTGAAGTTAAATGGTATCACTCTTGTGAGGATAAGATAGAAGGCATACTTCACTTTTTTAAGTTCATAAATACCACTGAAAATGTTCCCTTTACTTGTCTGTTGGATAAAATATTTGGCACATTCTAGCTTTGTTAAGCAGGTATACATATCAAACACCAGCAGGCTCTAATAGTCACAGATGTTTCACAAGACAGAAAAGAACTAGAATGTTTCAGCTTCATCTTTAAAGATGTTTTTTTTTCTTCATAATTCCCCTTGTCCACCATCTCTAACTCAGTTCATCTGTTAGTGCCTTAATAGTTAAATTGTTTGTATGTAAAGGGTGTTTATGTATATATGTGGTAATGCATAATTGGCTGAATGCAAATTTGAATAAATGTGGATATATTTATGTGTGGTTTTACACTCATAACAATACAGTCCTACTGCTTCTATTGTTCTCAAAATCCAAATCCCAGGCACTGAGCTTTGAGCACAGATGCTGTTTTCAGTAAGATAGCACTTGTCTATTCTTTGAATGTCATGGCAGATGTTTTACCTCGAGGTTAATATCTGACTTGCTTTAAATTCATGTGGGAAATCTGAAAGTTCCATTTCCTGTCTCAAAAATCAATAGAAACTTAATCAGAGCTGCTAAAAACAAGTCCCAGTTCTTTTGTAACAGAGAAAGTAAACAAGATACAAAATTAAAAGTGACAGAATATTTTACATGAAGGACATGAAGTGCACCACCAACTAAGCTTTAGCTCTACAAGGCATGTGTCTTTCAAGTTGAGGTTTGACTAGAGAAAGCTCCATCTGGTTTTCCCTTATACCAAGGCATTATAGTGTATTTCAATTTTTAGTATCATGTAAACACATTTTTTTTACAAGCATTAGCTTTACATTGAACAGCTTGTGTGGTGACCTGAAAGATTTTCTTTGTCAGAATCTGGACAGACTTCTCACGTATAGTTGTTATTTGCATGAATATGAATTCAGATCCTGGGTGCATTACTGGTCCTCCTGCCCCAACAGATTTTTTGCTTGGACTTCATACAGCTAAGGTCCTGTCTTCCCTTCTAGCCTCAACTGATACATTCTCTGATGTTGCTTCTCTTTTATATGGACACTGTGTCCTGAAAAAAAGTGTTGTTTGATGTTATTTGCCCTAAATCTGAGAAGATGCTTGGGGCATATAATTTAATCTCAAAGGCAAGTGGAAATAGAGACCACTGTGTTCAGTTTTTATCATCTGCTCAGGTTGGCTGATCCTGGACATCCTGGTCACTTCATTCTGCGTCTAGATGCAGTCTAGAAACAAGGACCGTTCTCTCAAGTAAGATTGCATGGGCATGTATAATCAAACTGGAGGAAATAGTGTAAAGTACTGAAGAAACAAAAAGAAAAAAAAGAAACAACTCCAAATATGCCCATGAGCATCTTGTTTACAGCATCCTTTGTCCTTGTTAGAACTTCAGAGACTGCAGGTACCTTTTGAGAGGGACTGTAGCGATTTCGTAAACGACGAAATGATTGTAAAACTGCCTACGGGGATTTATGTGCAGCTGAGCCTATAAAGATTTTATACCTGTTTATTAATCCACATGATCTTTAACACTGAAAGGTAGCCAATAGGAGAAAATAGTCTAGTTTAGTTTGTTAAGGTGCCCACAAACATACTATTTCTAACTAGTAAATAAGTACATTTGTCACTGATAAAGTTTTCCTTACTTTGGTCTTAATGACTTTAGGAATACCAGATGGGAGTAAGGATCTGTGTTTAAACAGTTCACTAGTAAAACTTTCCTTGTGTAAATCTACCCTCAACCAGTTCTGAGTGTGATCACTAATCCAGAGTTCATGGTAGTCATTTGAAATCATTAAATCAACTCTATAAATCATCTATTATCTTTATTCTACTGATGTAATTTCTTTGTGGTGGCCAGTAGTGGTAGAAGTACTGTTCTGATCACAGTGCTTTATTCTGCTGCCTGCATTACAAGAGGGAGATTATTTATTTCCCTACTTTGACCTTATGAAATTCCTCTTTTCTTTCTGGCTTTATTTTTTAAGAAAAATATATCACCTAAGGCAAGCTCGTGCTAAATCTCACATTGCTGCCTTATCTGGGAAAGACATCTTAGTTTTCTTTGGCCTGTGGAGGCAAGGAAAAGGGCAAGCCTATCACAGGAATCCCACAGGAAAGAGGAAAAAAAGCCCTGTGTGGGCATTAGAAAGGTGGTATGCAAGCTGGGACTAACAGGAGCAGAGAAGCTGGTAGAGGAGTTGGACTGTGGCTATTTTCTGAAAAGCAATGTGGCCAGCAGAACATGGATTTGCCTTCTCTGTCTGCATCTAAAAGACAATATGTGCTAAATAGATTCATATATGAAGGTTGTGAGAGGAGAGTGAGGCATGGCAAGCAGAAACAGAGCGCTTCATACAGGAGACTGGGGACACAGTTGATTTCCAGTAGCCATCTTCAGGATCACTGCCACTGTTCTAATGAAGGAGACAGGACCATAAAGATTTACTTCTTTGAGTATATGCTTTATACCATTTGGATGATTAAAACAAAAGTTTGGCTTAATTTGTCAGATAAAAAATTCCGAAGGAACCAGCAAAGAAAGTGCTTAGTTTGTCAAGTGGATTTTGTTGTAAAAATAGAAACATTGTCATTGCTATCTTTCTGAAAAACCTCAGAAATTTTAATGAGTATACGAATTAGTAGAGTGAAAAAAAGCTGTTAACATTCTTGTCTCATGACTTAATTTAAAAAGTTCTTTTGCTTTCTTTAAAGTTAAATTTAAGAAAACAGCATTAATATGTTAATTAATAAGAAATTGAATAGATCTAGAAAGTAAGTAGTTAGACTACTTTTTCCTTTAGTAACTCTGTGAAGCTCATTAAATGTTTCTTGGAACACATGCATAGGAAAGAAGTACAGAGAAATCTTCTTAAGATGAGCTTGTGAAGAAACCTCCTGTCTTAAGAGACATTTGTATTCTCAAATGTATTGAGTCTGCTTTTCTTAGAAAATCACATTAATTAAACAAGTGATTTTGTTTAGTCCTTTGAGCAAATAATTGAGGCAGTTCTCTTTGGGTCCTAGAGCTGAGTGAAATATTGACTTTTAGATCAGTGGCTGAACTAAAAGTTTTAAATAAGTATGCATTAGTCCATGACTTTTTATTTGCTTTTTATATTTTTTTCTGCATCAAAAGAAGATTGTCCAAAAGTGGGCTTGAAATTGGTCATATGGAGATAACTTTATTGATTGAATGAAACTTTAATTTTCTTCTCTTTAGTTTTAAAAATTAAATAACTGTAATGTTGCAAAAAAATCAGAGCTAAGCTTTGGAATATGATTCATTTTTTAGTATTTTTCCAAGTGCACCAGTTTTATTTCCTGTTTCCTCTCTGGAGGGGAAGTATTTCTGGATTTTAGTGCAAACATCAGAGTCTGCATCAACATGAGGTTCCGTTTTTTTTGCATGACAAACTTCTTGAGAAAAAAAAAATGGCCTTGTTGGTCCTGTGCCAAAGAAGAGCTGTGGTGTTGTTCACAGTGTCAGCATTCAGTGTCTTCTTGCTCCTCCTATAAGTAGATGAATCAGCTGTAGAGCATAATATGGCTTTGATACTGCAATGACAGCATCATTTTTGTGCCTTTCTTCTCTGCCTTTATAATTTTCTGTGATGAGACCTGGCTGTACACATTCCCTCAAAAGAATTGTCTTTCCTGCATCCCAGTCTCAGTGTGTGCAGCAACACCTGGATTCTAGTGGGGTCCCAGAATGACACCAGTCTTCCTCATCCTCTGTGATAACCATTTAGGCTAACATTTTAGTTTATACTAGATCCTGAAACCAAGTCCATTATCACAGCTGTAGTTGGCAATTGCGTTGCTATACTATTTCCAACCCATCTCTGTGTTGCCCAAACAGGAGGGGCCCTTCTATTACTAGCTCTGTTGCCCACAGTATTAGCTGGAAAATCCTGTCTTCTGAAAGTACACTTTTGTTGCAAAAGTAAGTGCAAGGCCAGCCCTTGACACCAATCACGACAGTGGAGGCTTTTAGAGAGGGCTCATGCATTGTTCAGAGCTCTTTTGATAGCAATTACTGGTAACGTGATTTATTTCACTGTAGTTATGAATGTGTAACTTCTGGAAGAATCTGATGTTAAAAGCTCCTTTAGGTCATTGCAGTGACTCCGGGCACGCTGAGCTCCCCGTTACGTAGGTACACACAAAAGCAGAAGAGGCTCCCTGCAGCGCTCTGTTGTCCTTGGCTGCCGCCTGTGAAGTATGTGGAAGGTTTGCAGGCTTGCCTCTTTCACCAGGAGAGGCCGAGCAAGCTGTCCCCTTCTGAGAGCCTGAAATTACCCCGTGCTAAGTGGGAGAAATATATTAGAAGCATTAACACTGTATTAGCTGCCTGGCATCTATCCTCTCAGAACCTGGGTGTATTTATGTAATCTCTCACAGGTATTTATTGACAGTAGAAAATGATTAAATGAAATGTTTCAGTGCAGGCTGACAAGGTTTCACTTTATGAAGAGCATGAATAGAATATATTCACGCTCTTCATAAAGAAGATAGGCTGTGCTTCAGTGTTTACCCAAACCTGTTACTGTGGTATAAAACCTTCTATCTTAAGGGGATGAATAGGGCTGGGGACAAGTCTGAGTCTTGTTTGGCTTGGTAATGGCAGCTGAGAAAAATGGAATTGTCTGCTAGTGCATGGGGGTCCCACGTTCAACTGTGCAGAGAACATAAGCAAGAGAGGTAAAAAATGGGGATTCACAGAGAAAATAAACCTGACCTTTGCCCCCAGTGGATGACATACTGGTCAAACACTGGGATCAGTCAGTGATTTGAAATTATTCTTGCTGCAGATGGGACAAAATAGTAGAAAAGATAGTGCTGTTTCTGAACCATCTGCTGGCATTTCCTGCCACGTGCCTTTAAATAACTATTTTAAAGGAAGGAATTTTTTCAAAAGCATAGATAAAATAGTATTCCAGTTTATTAATATTCAGGTGTATTAACTGACTTCTGACTGCTCACCCTAGTTAGAAACATAAGGCTAGAATCATAGAAAGAGGTGGTTGTTTGATTTTAACTTGAAGAAAGTCCCTCTCAAATTCCCTGCAATTTTTTTTTGTCCAAGCAAAAAAAAAAGGTGGGTACCTTACTCTTCAGTGGTTTGAATTCATTTCTTCATTACAAGGCTATCTTAGCTTCAATAGTCTTTTTGTTTGTTTGGTCAATTTGTGTTCTTACATGTCAGCATTGATTCCTTTTGCTTGCGTGCACTGATCCTCTCTTTTGTACTTCTAATCATCTTTTGTTTTCACCTTTCTCTCCTACACCTTCATTGTGTGGTATAGTTTCTGTTCTCTTGTCGTTATTGTAATAATAGTCAAGTTTATTTAAGACTGACTTTTTCCTGCTGGAGTGTAGGCCAGCAGAACTGTACAGAGTAATTCAGATGACATCCTGTGAGGGCCTTGCTCTATCCCTACTGAAAGTAACTTTTAAAACCAAATTTCTTATCACAGCCACCTTGTTCACAGTTACCCTGTGATTAGCTAAGACATCTGTACCTTATATTGCTAACAACTTTCTGTAATGAAATATCTACATGAATAGAATATCCGTTATACACATATTTAGAATTTTTCTCTTCCTGTTGTCGGTTCTGTCACACTGGAACAGAGATCTTAAATATAAGATTGTCTGCTAGTGCACTTTGCTTAAAATATTTGGTATTCATCTTTGATCATTTCCTGTTTTGAACGTTTGCAGTTCAGTAAAGTGCCACGTCACAGTCAGTCAAAGTTCCTTGACTTCCAGCATTAACAGTTTCTGTAGTCATGTACAATTCATACAAAATGCTCATTATCGAGAGCATAATTAGCCACCTCTGTTGAGTGGGACACTGCGTGACACACAGAAGATTAACAGATAGTGAATGATGAGCAGTTGGAGCAAAACTTAAATTTAGTATGGCAGGAGAAATGAATGCTTCATTGGCTATGACCTATGCTGAGTACCTGTCTTTCCAGGACGGTCAGAAAAGAAATAACTTTGTGTTTTGTAAGTTTGGGTGAATTATTTCAGGAGGTGAGACTGTCTCAACTTTACAGCAAAAGCATGAAGTTCGATTTATGTCACACTGCCATCAGTCAAATTTTACTCTAACCGTATGCATTTCAGCAAAGCTATTTGGGGTTTAATCTACTGTAAATGGTACCAGTGTCACATTCTTAGCTTGAAATACAGAATTCCTATGAACTTCACATATTAGTGTTCCTGGTCTGGGATAGAACCGCTATGTAGCTTGCAAATAAAAAGTTCTGCCAAATCAAGGTCTCAAAAAGGAATGAGTTTTGCTGGCAGAGTTTTTGTCTTTTGTTCTCCCAAAGGGGGGCAATCAGTGTAACACGCAAAATGTTTCCAATTAAAGTCAGAAAAAAGAAAAATTCTAGCTTTACATAGAAGCTTTCTCCTGAGGACTCAGACCAATACCAAGATTTACTACAGTTTAGAAATATTTCATTTGATCTAGTTGCTCCGTAAATTCACAGGAAAACCATCTGTGAGCAAGCACAAACCTTGAACCCAAAGAATTCTAAAAGCTATGTGAAAACACAGGGATGTCTCAGCTTTGGTACATCCTGATCTGCACCTGCCTTGGTCTCACATGCTGCTTTTCCTCTCCACCTGGTTGAACAGCTATGGTACAAAGTGAAGGAACATTCTGAACCCCAGTATCTTGGGATGCTGTGAAGGTGGCTGTCATCACCCATCTCTGATAAAGAATTATTGGTCTTTTTTTTGAAGACTGATGGAGAATTAGAAAAAAAAACAAAACTGTTTGTGCTTTGTGTGTGATGTTCCAGTGGGATGGTCCAGACTTCCAGCTGTGCCTGTGCCTAAAGCAAACTAACTGACATTTTGCCATTCTTCTTGTATTCTGAGAAGGTGGCTTCATTGACATCAACAGCCTCTGAAGGGGATAGACAATAGACTTCATAAAGCCAAGGAAGCCGTTCATACTAAATTTCTGTGAACTGAATATGACACTTTACACATAAGCACCGGAGATACGTTCTGTGCTTTGGCCAGGGATTTGTTAGCTGGCGGAGGTGTTTTCCCTCCGCCTCCTATATATCAGAACTGGTAATGCATACAGAAAATAGTGTGAGGGCCATCAGCCACCTTAAAACCCATTTAATCACAATGTGCCTAAGTGACCTGCCTATAAATTCTTTTCCTTTTATAGTACATAGAAAAAGTAAAAATCCTGTCAGCCTTACCTGGCTTACATCAGAAATTTGTACTGTGTAGCTGGAATCTTTCCTGTATGAGTCTGTCCTTATTCAATAAAAATGTTAAATAGCACTCTTAGTTAAGGCTAATGTTGTACTAGATGTATTTCAATATTTTTTTTGACAACAGATGAAGAAAACTAACACAAAATAAACTTGAGCTTTTCAAAACGCAGCAGCCAGACAGATTTTCAGAAGTATGAAATAGCAAAAAATCTGTTTCTTTGGACTCCTTTACATGGTGCTGCATTGTGTTCTGTACAGGAGAAATTGTTACTGTATGACCCAAAGCCATAGAATAAATATTACATATCCTATGTTTTGGGGGGAAAAGATTGCATATTTAGTAGCTCTTCTTCCACCTGTAAATGTATCACAGTAAATATTTATGGCCACATTTCAAAGTGTGTGTATGCATATAAAAACACACACACATGAACTCACAAACCACGGTTTTAAGCTCTAATCTTTGCACTGTGTTGTCATGGTCAAAACAGGAAAAAGCCTAAGAAAAAAAATCCATACTAAATTTTCATGTCTTTTTGTAATGTCATACTTTACTTTAAATATTTCCCTCTGGCATTAAAGACTCCCAGAAATAACAGATAGCCCTGACTTTCAGAAGACTGATTTTTGTTGTCTTCACAAACAACTGACTGGAAGAAAATTGGATGGAGTGTGAGGGGAGAATAGAATAAATAGTAGCAGCTTCAGGCTCTTTGTATTTGAAAATTCAGTTTCTGGGAAAGATAGGGACTATGTTCTGAGCAAAGTTCCAAGCAATGCCTTCTTTCAGCAGAATTTATTGAGAATGTGCAGTGTTACCAAACCACTCAAAATGGATATTCAGTGGGTGGCTGTGAGTGTCCTAGAGACACACGTGAGGAATAATATTACGTGATTCCCAATTTCCCGAGAGGGTCTCTCAAAAGGCAGAAGCAATTTCTTGAAGGAGAGAATCCCTGTAACTCTGGACTGTATTATAATTGCAATTTCTTTGTAAAGTAATAATTTTATTTTATCTTACTTCTGTCACCTTTCTTTTCTTTCATGTGAGCTTACACTACAACGTTCATGTGAGTTGTTGACTTCAGCTATATGACTTGAGTTATACCTGTGGCCATGTACTTTGCCAGCTTGTGGCTTCAGAATTTAGCCCTTTGTTAATCATATTTTTGTGCTGAATTTATTTTTTAGCATGCAGTCTAAACTCTTTCAAATGAAAGCAGGGGTTTTTTTTCCTTTTTTTCCAGTACTTAAGATGAGCTTTTGATAGTAATTATCCTTGCTTGGGCTACTTTAATATTATAACTTTCTAATAACAAAAATAGAGTTGAATTCAAAAGGCATTTGAAAATGGAAAGTTTCTGTTTTTTCTTAGCAAGGCACACAGGACAAAGGTTTTAATGGAAACCTTTGATTGAGTCCTGGTTTGGCTAGGCTAGGGTTAATTTTCAGCAGAAGCTGGGTGGGCCACAGCCCTGACAGACAGGAGACCCAGCCAATAGGCTGCTGGATACCGTGCTGAGGCCATGGCGGGAGCGGGCAGGGCTGAGGCCCGGCTGGGTGCTGGCTCCACTCCCTTCGGAACTCGCATCATCTGCAGGCTTTATAGATTCTTTCCTTACTGTTCTGTATTGCTCCTTTTGCACTGTTCCATTAAATCTCCTCCTGCTCTCAACCACAAGGGTTTGTACATTTCTCCCTCCTCTCCTTCCTGCTATAGTGGTGTCCAGCTCCTGCCTGGGGCTAATCCAACACAGATTGGCTTCCTGGCTTCCCATTTGAATACTGGACTTTTGGCCAGTTAGTCCAAGTGAAGTGTGACATATTTTGATTATAGAAAAGGACACATTTTTTCACTCTATTTATAAATTTATGTCCCTGTTGTATAGAAATGCTTTTCAGTATTCCGGGAAATCTAATTAAATAATACCCTTCTATGGAAAAAAAAAAAAAAAAAAAGAAAGTAAAAAACCATCATCTTCTGCAATGAAGATTATATGGTTGATAAAGTTGCTTTGTTCATAAATAATGGCCCTGGAGACAAAGAGGTACTTGTTCCTTCCTTGGGTTCTCAAGGAATTGTGGTGATATAAATAATAACAAATCAAAATACAGCTTATATTACAAAGCATAGCAGAAATTAATAGTCTCACAATAGGTACATATCAGATTGATGTATCTTAGCTACAGAACTAACTCTGACAGGATATGGAGGAGGAAGATAAAATTGAAAAGAAGGTGAGCTCTTTCATGAAGACTGGGTCGCTGTTTCAGTGAACACACCTGAAATCAAAACGACAGGTAAATAAAGTTCATTTCTCCCAGATGGCTGTAATTTGGAACAATATATGTATGAGGAATAAGACAAAAAATGCTACAGAAAAGGAATATAACACTTGGAAATAATTACTTAGGGTTAGTAATGCAGGGCTGCATTCTTAAAAGTTCTTCATTTTCAAAGGCTTAAGATGAATGATGAACTCTTGCCAGAGTTTTCATTATGTCAAACAAGGCATTCACACCCCTTTAGAATCCCTGTGTGAGCCCATGTTGGCAGTTTAATGAAGCCAAACACTGCTAAACATTATATTCATCAACCCCACACTGAATGCAGAATATTAATTTTTGTGAAAAGTGTTATTTGTCAAAGAATTCCCTGTAAGTTAAAATGGATGGTAAGGGGTTTGCTTTATTGAGTTCTAACAGAAAACAAAATAAGGACAAAAATGCAATTGTGTTGTGATGCATCTGTGGAAAAATGCAAGAGTTCTTCCCTGGGACACTCTCTTTTCTGAGCAGAGTCTGTGCATCGCCTGTCTGACTACATCTGGTAGTAGCCACTCTCTGATGTTCTGATAGCCCACTAGCAGTTCAATGTGCCTTTCTTAGGGAGGATGTGCCTTGTTAGGAGGGGGATCTCCTTGTGACGTTATGCGTATGTATGAAAGATGGACAATTGAATATGGCAAATATTCCTGAACGTGATACAGTTTCAAGCTTTTGGAATCTGGTGTGAGCAAGGCTGGGACTAGCAAATGGCCCATTTATGGGATTGGAAGGTGTGTGCTAGCAGCTGCGAGATCACACACTGAATGGAGGTCTCATACTTCAGTTATTGTGAATATGTTCCTACTCTGCCAATCACAAAGCCCAGGCCTGCCTCTCTGAAGAAACAGAGAACTTCTAAGTGCAGTATTGCTGTTCGGCAATAGCTTTGTACAGGAGACTGTGTTTGCTTCTGTAGTAGAAGCCACCTTTACCTGATTGTATACTGGATGTACTTCGCTTCTAATAACATCAGTCTTTAGCTTCTTTTACGAGGAGAAGCTGTAATAAATCTGTTACATCTTAGACCCCAATTACAGAGGGTATCTAAGATGTGCTGCATTATGTGTAAGGATGACGTCTAAATTAAGAGAGATGCATTCCAGCCACTACTTCCACTAAGAGGTTTAAGGTCTTGACTTTGCATAGTAATAAGATTATAGAAATGCCTGAAGGACAATTCTTGTATAAGACCAAATGTCCCCAAGTGATTTCAAGTTACAAAAAAAATCCCTTTCATCTTATTATTAATTGTATAATTAATGCATCCTGTGTACTGATAACAATAATGCCATGTAATTAATTTTTAAGAATTAAACCTTGCCGTTATCCGGTCTCGTGGTCCACTTTCATATTTATAGCTGCAAATATAAATCCTCTTATCTAATTATAACATGACTGGTTTCATTGTTCAAAAGGAACTGCTCTTTATTATTTATTATTTTATGTTATATTTTGCTTTATTATACTAGATGCTTTTCTGTGTTCTTTAAAGAAACCAAAGAACACAAAATTTTAAGACTTCTAAAGCTCATCAGTGAAATTTTGTGCTGTTTTGGATAAGGTGTGATATTTCATTTGTTTTCTGTGTCTGTTTTTGTCTTCCATGATTACCCATTCTGTTTACAAAAAGGCTCAATTAGCATTTGAATAGTAAGCCAGAGAGCAGACAGGTTGAGAATTCTTATAGTACTAATTTGGCAGGCCTTCTTATCCCCCCCACCTCTCTCTCTCATAGCTTTTTCTTTCCCTCTAATCAAGCTGCAGTTATTAAAGCTAGAATAAAAGAACTGATTTTCTATTACATAGATGCGTGCTGAACAGTGCCTTGCTTTGCTTTTTCTTTCAGCTATGCTAATTGGACTCAAAGGAAATATTTAGTTTATAATAGCAAATGAAGAATTCGTTAAATTCTAGCAAGGAAAAAAGACAAGCAATGGAACTGGACATTATTTTTTGAACACGTCCTCCCTTTCAAGGTGCTTAATACTTACTTACAAATTGCAACAATGTTATTTAATTTTCAAACCTGATTACTTTGGGAAAAGAAAATTTAGAATCTAGGAAAGGAGGGAGAGATTTCTTTATAGTAGCAAATATCCTACAATGTCAAAAATCACGGTGGACAGTTCACTTCAATGCAGTTACACAGGAGCTCCTGAAGAAAGAAATCGTACTGCTGTGTCTCCAGCTTCTGTCTTTCTGCCCCTGGGGTAAATCAGGAGTACCTGCACTGAAATCAAAAGACTTACATTGACAAGAAAGGTCTGCAAAGCCTGGAATCGCACAAGAACAATGTTTTACACTACATTCCAAGAATTTTTGCCTCTGGTCATAGCTGTATGTCTCGTAAGAATTGTCTTGCTCAGCTTCTAGACTCATTCAGATACAGTAAATAGGGGAAAGTGAGTCAGTACCTTGTGGGGTTTTTGTCATTTGAAAATAGAGCTTCTCAATGTGAACTTTTAATTAAAATCAAGATTCTTATGTTAAACAAAATGAAAGTCCTCCTGATTATGAAAAACACTGTCTAAAGAAAGGGTTCTGAAGTCATAATTTCAAGCAATGACATGATTTTATGCTAGTTTAATAAAATCTAGAAGAACTGGAGTGCTTGAGGTAGGTAATAGTGATTATCTGAATATCACAGTCTTTAGAACCTTATCCAAAAAAAATGCCTAGGTACCTGAGTAAACTGTATTAAGCTGGGACTACTTGTAAAGTGAGGTTGATCTCACATTTAGGTTATTTGCTGAACCAAGGTTTTAAAATGGTGCATGACTTCTAGGAACTGGCAGAGAGAGGTATGTAATTCTCCCAAGAACTCCTCCCAAGGCTGCTTTGATTCTGTGACACTAGGTTTGCTGTCAAAACTTTGCAGTCCCAGCAGCTGACATTGCTAGGCTGCTGGAGTATAGGCAGGCAGTTTCTGTTGCTCATAGAGGTGGATTTACTTAAGCAGTGGATAGCCTTAGGTGTACCAGTTTTCAGCAAATTTGTGCCTTTTGCTTGCATAACATAGGAACATAGACCAGACCTCAAATCTGCCTGTTCACTCTGAAGATGAAAGGTCAAGTTTAACATAAGACTGTGATTTGTGTGCGGAGGTGTCACCCACACAGGGATTACTGTCTTTGTTCTAAGGAATATCAAGAAAAACATTTTGAGTCAATAGTAACGAACTGCAAAACTAAATGAAATCTGTGCTATATTCCTTTGAAACGTTCAGTATGGGGCAGAACCATCTACCATTATATTATATATTATTATTATTATTATT
>NW_008595699.1:0-9735 GCF_000691845.1 Merops nubicus
GAGTTCCCCAAGACCTGGAATTTTAAAGTCTGTTAATCTCTGGGCTCCTTTTTCTTTGCCTGCAGGTTTGGAGTCTCTAGGAAACACATGGGAAACATTTTCAGGCTTTTCTCTGCAGCCGGGCAGGGGGGGAACAGGAGGGGCTGGACAACTGCATTGTTTTTAAATAAAAGTTGAGATCATCATGTAATTAGTTTTCCATAGGATCTGGGCTTTTAATGACATTTCCAAGAGCGTCAGGTTTGTAATGGAACCACAGCCAGCTCGATGCACTGAATTTAAACTTTGTTTTCCTGCAAGCCCACGTTCTGTCCTCATCTTTTAAATTGATGGGGGTACAACAGACACTCACAGTTCCATCAGCACATACCTGTAGGTTCAGAATTGATTTTCAAGCAAATTTCATGTTCCCCGTGGAGTCAAAATTTGATATAGCTCCTCTGGCTCAGCTTTACTCAAAAAAAAAATCTATGAATTTAACAAGGAATAGTTTAAATCTTTAAGCATTAGTCTTTCTTAAGGCTGGGAAGTTCAACTCCTGCTCTTTTAGCAGAAACTTTTATTTTTCAATCATTGCCTATGATAAACATCTGGCTAAATGAGGATGCAGAAACTACTTAACCCTTCCTGTGAGAGGAAGGATGCTTTGCCCAAAATGGGTTAATTTTTTCTCATTTTCAGCAGAAAGCAACAGAGAATGTTCTCTACACACACAACTGCAGCTACCAAACCACCTTCTCTCGTGCTGTTCCTTTCCTCTGAAGCAAATAAAAGGGTTTTAAAGTGTCAGTGCCACGCAGGCTGCCAGAGATACCCTCTGGTCTTAGCACGGAGGAAGCCAATTTTGTAGGTTTTAAACTCCTTTTGTAGTGGGTTTGTTGATCTTGCAGCTCTTCCGAAATGCTAAGTCAGGATTCAAAGGTAATTTGAGGTTGATGTGGTGTGAGGCTGGACGGGAGCAATTCTTCAGGCAATTTCAGATTTCCTGTTAATTGGCTTTTAATTAGGGTGCTGTTAACAGCCTTTAATGCCCTCGTGTCCCTGGAATGTTGGATTAAGGTCTCATGTGGATGCTGCTGGATCTCCTGACCCATGAAGGATGGGAGGTGGAGGTGGATGAGTGCCTGTGCAAGGGCTCGTTTCACAAGAGCTTTGGCTGCAGACCTCTTGAAGAAGCCCAGCTCAAACTACCATAGAATTGTGAAGGATGGGAGCTGGAGGTGGATGACTGCCTGTGCAGGGGCTCGTTTCACAAGAGCTTTGGCAAAGTTTTCCTGCAGACCTCTTGACAGAAGCCCAGCTCAAACTACCATAGAATGGGAGAAAAAGAGAGATTTGGGGTTCTGTGTGTGTGTAGGCTAAAAATGCCAGGCTGGATGCCTCCTGGTAGCCAGTGGCCAGCAGCCACTCTCATGTTACGTGGGATTATGAGAAGTTTTCTTTCTTTTCTGCCAGCTTGCAGTAGTATTTTGACATTCTAGAAGGAGCATCAATGGTTGGTTGGTCAACTCCTGCTTCTGCCACAACTTCCCTGTGTGTGCACCAGCCAAAGAGCCAGGCTGGCTGTGACAAACAGAGGCAGCCCATGATCCAGCACTGAGGGCTCACACGTGTCCATCCCATCTTCATGATGGTTCCCAGAGCCACAGAATCATAGAATTCTTTTGGTTGGAAGACACCTTTAAGTTCATTGAGTTCAGCCATGAACCCAGCACTGCCAGGGTGCCATTGAATCTCAGCACCACATCTACACAGCTTTTCAGTCCCTTCAGTGGTGGGGCCTCCACCATTGACCTGGGACAGCCCTGGACAACCCTTTTGGGGAAGGAATTGTTCCTCATGTCCAACCTAAACCTCCCCTGGTGCAACTTGAGGCCCTTTCCGCTTGTCCTGTTGCTTGTTCCTTGGGAGCAGAGCCCGACCCCCCCCTGGCTCCAGGCTCCTGTCAGGAGCTGTGCAGAGCCAGAAGGTCTCCCCTGAGCCTCCTTTGCTCCAGGCTCAGCACCCCCAGCTCCCTCAGCTGCTCCTCCCCACACTTGGGCTCTAGACCCTTCCCCAGCAGCTCCGTTGCCCTTCTCTGGCCACGCTCCAGCCCCTCAAGGTCCTTCTGGGAGTGAGGGGCCAAAAACTGACCCCAGGGTTTGAGATGTCACCTCCTCAGTGCTGGGTTCTCCCAGGCACCACCAAAACCAGCTTGCCTTAGCTGTTTGCTCACTCCTTTGCTGGAAAAGGAGAATTTAGCAGCTGGACATGCCCTGGGGCACACCACTGTCTACACCAAGGACCCTGTCCTGCTTTATTTGCTCCTCTGCACACAGCCTGTGTGTGTCAGCCTCTTCCTCTTCTTATGGCCAGTTTGGTGACAGCTTTGACACCATTTCTGAGTGCATTTGAAGTCATTATGTGGATGATACCATTGCAGTGTAGAAAACTTCTGCTGTTCTCTTCTTCATCACCACATTTATGAAGAGTCCCATGTAGATTCATCAACACCCACAGAACAGCCTCTCCCTGCCCCTTAGCAGTGCAGATGTTTGCTGAATGCCACTCCTGGTCCCTGGCTTTCCACATCAGGCTGGAAAAGTTGGAACAGATTCTCCAAAGTGGATGAAGTAGCTTTTAGTGTCACTGCTGCCACATCGCCTCTGTCACGGGTACTCTTTTTTCACAGAGCTCTCAAAGGTCATTTTGTAACATTTTTGAATGCATCGTGAGAAAGAAAACAGCAATTCTTGGAGAGTAGAGGAGAAAGCTTGAATTATCCTTGCCTAAATCTAATCTGATAGAAAAGGAGGTGTTTCTTGGCCTGTCTCACAGGAGTCACAGCATCAAAGTGTCCATCACATCCCTACTTGGTTTGGCCTTCATGCTGAATGCATTGATATTTTCCTTTCCTTTTTTTCTCTCTCTTTCTTGTAGACTACAACTCCTCCCAGACTTATTTCAGTGCCCAGAGGAGACTCAGTTCAGCTGCCTGTGGAGAACAACCCCCAGCTCTTGGAAGCACCCTGTGAGCAGGGACCATCCATCCCTCTGGGATGAGGGAACATCTCCATCTTTCATAAAGCTATTGCTCAAATTAGCAGGATTTTCTGAAACACCCGTGGGTGCAGAGAGAGACCAGAAATAAGCTCAACTCTACGGTCGTCTGCTGGCAGAACTCCCAGTCCCTCCTGCAAAAAATGTTTAAGTGTTTTACATTTAGTGGATCTCTGCAGTTTATCTACTTCTCTGGGATCTGAAGATCCATCCCTGTTCTGGAAACAAAAGGCAGAGATGATGCTGAGGGTCCCAAGCAGAGAGGAACATCCATGGGGTCCTACCTGTGGTTTAGAGACAGATGGGTTTTAAGCTAGACCATTAATTCAGCATGATCTAGTCAGAGTCTTACAGATTCTCCCCTCTCAATCTGCCAATCTGCTGGGTTGGATAGACTGCTTTTAAATTAAGTGATTCTTTCCAGGCATTGTTAATGCCCATGTGTCTGTGTCCTGGCTCCAGGGAGCTCTGCAGGCCACAGTAAACACCAAGTGACTCTTTATTCTCATCCTTTAAGTGTGTTTGAAAATGCAACATAAAGGGACAGAGATAGAGGGAAGCTGTAAACTTATTTTAGAAATAAAACCCCAACACTCAATGACCCATTTTTTTTTCCCATGCCTGATTCTGTGTTTAAAATAAACGTGTGCTTCTCCAGCTGAAAGCACGAGCCCTTTTTTTATCTTAGTCCTCATGAAATTGGGCAAATCAGTCCTGCAAATCAATGTGACCCACTGTGAAGGGGTTTAGGCATTTCCAGCCAGAGTCCATTACAATAATGATTGCCAAAAAAGAACTCAGGAAATAATTCAATCAAAGCTGCTGTGGAGCCTTAATCCCAGATCCATGACTCTTACACGAATTTTACTGATAGGAGAAGAAACTCTGCATTTACCTTCATATGCCTGATAACCAATAAAACAGAATCTAATTAAAACTCCCCAAAACACATAACGGTGGCTCAGCTGGGGATTTATCAGAGACATTATCAAACGAAAGGGCAGACAGCCCTCTAGACATTTGAAGACTCAATGCTGACAGTTAATAGCTTGACTTTTACATTTCCAAGCTCCAACTTAAGGAAGCAGCCTGGATGCTCAGCTTCAAAGGGCTTGGATGAACAAGTGAAACTTCTCAGACAATCAGTGGAGTAATGCCTCTAGTATTATTTGTATGATAGCAGTGTCTGAAAAGCTCTGAAATAATATAGGTCAAAATAATATAGTCAAAATAATATATATATAATAATATAGGCTCTGATCAAACAAAGGCTGGTGAGCTCTGAGTCAAGGTGCTAAGGGCATCACACAGATCACAGCCCACAGGCAGAAGATACAGCCCAGCAGGTGAAAAAAAGCACATGAAAAGCAATTTGCATTAAAAAAATATCACATTAGAATTAATAAAATAGAGGAAATCAAATGGAAAAATAAGATATTCGAGCTCAGAAGAAAAAAGGAAGGAGAAAGGCCCACCCATAATCATCATCTCTCTTATTTTACAGTCTCTAAGGAGCAACTTCCCAACAGAGAGAATGAAACCTGAGTCTGGTCTGTGCCTGCACATCACAGATTGATGCTGGTGTCTTTGCCCGTGGGGTTCCAGCACTTGTTGGGCTGGAGGAAGGGGGGAAATTGTAGCTGATGATGCCACGTGAGGGGGGTGATGGCACATTCGGCAGCCCTGGGGGAGCAGCCCTGGGGGTAGGTGGAGGGGGAGCCCTGGTGCTCTGAGGTGTGGCCAGCTCACCTAACACCAAGGCTTCTTCCAAAAGGTGGAAAATCTTGTGTGGGACCAAAATTGAAGGCTGTAATTAAACCAGGAGATTGGGTCTGGGCCAGCAGGACAAGGGGTTGGAGAGTTTTGTTTTTCATCTTGTCTTTCTGGGCCATGGGAGATGAGAATCAATGTTTGCAGAGGATTTGGAACAACAGTGCCAGCCTGTGCATTTGTCATGAGAGTTTGCTACACGTGGAGCTCAGCAGCCTGATGAGAGATGTTCTGTGATGTGTGAGGTCTGGAGACCAGAGGGAAAGGCAATTACAACAGAGCTGCAGCCAGTGGTTCTCCAAGAGATGAGGAATCTCATCTGCAGCCAGGGCTGGGGGCAGACATGGCCACAAGGATCAGAGGATGGATCCCCTCTGCTGGGAGAACAGGCTGAGAGTTGGGCTTGTTCATCCTGGAGAGGAGAAGGCTCTGGGGACACCTTCTGGTGGCCTTCCAGGACTTAAAGGAGCCCCTAAGAAAGCTGGGGACAGATTTTGAGCAGGTCCTGTTGCGACAAAACAAGGGGGGATGGTTTGAAACTAAAAGAGGGGAGATGTAGACTGGAGAGGAGGAAGAAATTCGTTACAATGGGAGTGATGAAACAGTGGCTCAGGTTGCCCAGAGAGGGGCCCCCTCCCTGGAACCATTCTAGGTGAGGTTGGAAGGGGGCTGACCAACCTGCTCTAGCTGCAGATGTCCCTGTTCCCTGCAGGGGGGTTGGACTGGATGACCTTTAAAGGTCCCTTCCAACCCAACCCATGCTGTGATTCTGTGATTCAGACATCATCTGGGCTGGTGGGCTCAGAGCAACATGCTGGCAGATGCTTAAAGAGCCTTACAGTCTGTTCCCCTCTCAACCATGGAAATGGATCAAGTTTTCCAAGGGTAATGAACTTAACTAAGCCATTGCACGAGTCCAGGCTGAACCTGCAGTGTTCAGTGTTCAAATTACAGAATCATAGCATCACAGACTGGTTTGGGTGGGAAGGGACCTTTAAAAGTCATCTAACAACCCCCCTGCAGGGAGCAGGGACATCCCCAGCTAGAGCAGGGTGCTCAGAGCTCCATCCAACCTCCCCTGGGATGGTTCCAGGGATGGGGCAGCCACCACCTCATGCACAATCTTCCTGGGATATATTTGACCAGCAGCCTGGAAGCCACCAGAGTACAAATTTGGGCAGCTTCAGTTTAAAAGCCACTAGTGGAATGGAGCAACAAGAGAAATATTTCTTAATATGCTGTTTTTACCTGCTCCTCAAATGATTGTGTCATGATGCTGGAGGAACATTGGGTAATATATGATGACAAAGGAAGGGTGATTTTCCCTCCCTGATAAGGCAGGGGGGACATTTGTCTGCAACCACCTGCTCTTGAACTTCTTCAGCTGCACTTTTCCTCTGTCTCACTCTGGAGCAAACTCTGCTCTGATTGTGGGTGGAAACCGATGCAGAAATACCAAACCTTGCCTGCTACCTGACATAAACACCTCTCTAAAAATACACCTCCCTCCCCCCAAACCCCTCACTTTACATCATAAATGAAGCATAAGCAGACCCTCAAAAGACCGAAGCAGAACATCTACTGGATTTATGATTAATAAGCATGTCAAGTTTTATAACAGCATCCTGATGTGGATGCAGCTAATGGCCTCAGCATCCAAATGGGATGGTTGGGCAGCCTCAGCCTCAGGAAGGCCCAGGGTGATAAGGGAACCATCAGAGAAAATAGGTGTAGGCATTTTTCAAGCTGTCAAGTGAGAAGAATCACTGCTGATGAGAAGTCAAGGCTCTGCCCTCTCGTGCAGGAGTTGGAGGAGGGTTCGTGCTGCACGAGGCTGCCTCCGGAACAAGAGGGAAAAGGGGAAGGGAAGCCACAGAAAGCTGCAGGATTATCCCCTAAATTACACTCACCCAAGAGCAATAATTACCCTGGAGCTGCGTTTTGACAGGGAGGGAGTTGTTTTGTGCTGCTGGAAGCTGCTGTGAATTGTTAACCCTGGAAGCAGTGCAGGGAGAGAGAAGCACAGGGGTAGGTGTGGCTGAAAAGGGAGCCACAGGTTTGGATAGATCAACACATAGATTTAAGGATCATGTAGATTTTTCTGGGAGGATTTCACCTGCCAGTGTTATGAAGAAAATACCTCAGGCCCCAGGGACTGAGCCAGGCTGTAGGTGCTGGTCAAGGGCTGGCCACTGGATGAATGAGAGATGCTCTCTATTAACCCCCTCCCTTCCCAAAAGGGAAGAAAAAGGGAAGAAGGGAGAGAGACTTAAGGGTTGGAAAAGAAAATTAAAACAGCTTTAATGTCAATAATAACAATTAAATGAAATACATAGAAATCTGTACAAAACCAGTATGGAAGCCAACCCCTCTGGTGGCTCTGATGTCACTGTCACCACTGATGGCACAGGGCAGGCACTGGGGAAGCTCCAGTTTGGACCCAGCAGCAGCTGGGAACCAGATTCAGGAGCTGGGTTCTGGAACTGGATTCAGGAACACAGAGATTGGGATCAAAGGCAGAATGGACAGAGTCCTCCTCAGACACCAGCCATTAAAGTACTAATTTTTATTATTATATATTAAAAAAAAAGGAAGTAGAATTAGGCAAGACGCTGCAGCAATAATCACAGAATCACAGCACACTGGGGCTTGGAAGGGACCTCTGGAGATCACCTGAAGTGCTGGGGTTAAACCCCCAGCCCTGAAGGAGGGTTGGCAGATGGATGATGGCCACATCCAGGCAGGAAAGCCCCTCCTGATGGGTTTTCACCCAGGGTCTGGCCAGCCTTGGGTGGGAACTGAGGAGGAGATCACCACCAGCTGCCCCCACCCCACATTAAGGTGGCTCTATGGGGGAGGGAGCTTGCCTAAATTGCACCTACACTATGTGGGGTCTCCAGCTACTGGAAGGACCTCCCAACAGCCCATTGTAGGCAGAGCCAGCAGCAGGACACCAATGCAGCTGGGAGCAGAGGAGGGAATTTATCCAGGATAGTGGCATCATTCTTTGGTCGTGGCCACACCACTGGAGCTGGGCTGGTTGCCTGGGTCCTTGGCTGATTTCCTCCTGTCTCCACTGCATCTTGTGCTGTGAGTATATCAACCTAATTCCTCCAGGGCTTGGCCACCTCAGGTCCCTTGTATGGGATTTAAGACTGGAGGGTGGGATCTCCTCATTAATATGGGGAATTAGCTTCATCTCCTTGAAAAATAACAGAATAACTTTCATGGAGTCTCTTATTCCCTCAAAATTTCTGATACTGAGTTCCTCCTGACGTGGTACTGAGTGAGTTTATTTGCATTTGATCAGTTGGCTGCCTTGGAAGTTCATGGGTTTAATTGCTTTACCCCAAGAACAAGTTTTATTTTCATATATTTTGTGTAGTATTGTGTAATACTGAAAAAAAAAATTAACAAGTTCCACATCCCTTCCTGTAGTAAATTTTACATTCAAGTCAGTTTGAACTTTACTACAGGGGGGAAAAAAAAGGGAATAGCTGAGCCTGAAATTTGGGGTTGCCACGTGCCAGGTTTTGCAGCAAAGCCAAAGAATTTTGCTTGATATCAAATCTTGCAATAAATAATTGCCAGGCAACTATTAACAAAAAAAAACTGTTAAGGAGAGCTAATAACTGTTCACTTGACATTGAAATGCCTTTCTTTTTTTCCTTCTAAATATATATATATTCTAAAATATATCCTTCTAAAATATATATATTTTAAAACCCTTGTCTTGAAAATATGGTTAATTTTCATGCCCCTGTGCATTAGCTCCGTGTTATGAGAAAAACCTTCCCAAGAATGTCTGAAACCCAGCAGCTATCATGACAATTTTCAATAAATCATTCCTGGCTGGGAGTCTCAGAGGGAGAAGAAACCAAATGATGATTGAATTATCCTTTTATCTCTAAAAGGGATCTTTCCAAATCAAGACTGAGGCACTCTGAGGAAATGGGTTTGGAGCACTTATGTTTCTGCTGTCGTGATTCCCCCTATTCTCTGAAGAGCCAGAGTCCAAAGTTTTTACTTGATGGACAAGATTTCACAGGTAGAAGATGGCTGGTGACTTGATGAGGGGATTAATGGACAGGGTAGTGGTCACCTTACACCACCTAAGCTCCTCCTGTAGGAATGCAGGAGGTGCAGAGATGCACCTGATTTGAAACCCAAGTGGGAGCAGAGGGCAGGAACATCTCTCCTCCGAGGACAGGCTGAGAGATTTGGGGTTGTTCAGCCTGGAGAAGAGAAGGTTCAAGGGAGATGTTCTTGTGGCCTTCCAGTGTCTGAAAGGGGCCTACAAGAAAGCTGGCAAGGGACTTTTTACAAGGGCTTGGAGGGATAGGACAAGGGGTAGTGGCTTTAAACTGGAAAAGGAGAGAATTAGATCAGAAATTAAGAAGCTCTTTGCTGTGAGGGTGGTGAGATGCTGGCACAGGTTGCCCAGGGAAGCTGTGGATGCTCCAACACTGGATGGGTTCAAGATCAGGTTGGATGAAGCTTTGAGCAACCTGCTCTAGTGGGAGGTGTCCCTGCCCATGGCAGGGGAGTGGAACTAGGTGATGTTTAAGGTCCCTTCCAACCCAGATCATCCAACAATTCACTGATGGTAAGTATGGAAGGGATGCAATGAGGTGATCATAAGGGTCTGTAAGAAGGTTCTTCCATTTTTGGCTTGGAGATGAGTGGGGATGTTTAAGCTGCAGAGCCAGAGGGTCACATTCCAGCTGAGAATCAACAGGTGCAACTTCCAAAATAAACAAGGTTGACTGACATGGATTCTGAATTTGGCCTGTTGTTGAGAGAAGATCTTTAAGGCCCTGGAATACAAAATACCTTCAGGCAGCCACAGATGTTCTCAAACCATCTAAACACCACGGATTGCATAAAAATGTTATTGAATTCTAGAGCATAAGGATTTTAATAATT
>NW_008595699.1:9763-11041 GCF_000691845.1 Merops nubicus
GTGACCATCTACAGAGAGATGCATGTGGATAATGAGCAGCTCCAGTGAGAGGGACCTGGGAGTCCTCATGGACAAGGAGGCCAATGGTCTCCTGGGCTGCATTCTGGTGAGTGTCACCAGCAGGCCAAGGGAGGTTCTCCTCTGACCATCTACAGAGAGATGCATGTGGATAATGAGCAGCTCCAGTGAGAGGGACCTGGGAGTCCTCATGGACAAGGAGGCCAATGGTCTCCTGGGCTGCATTCTGGTGAGTGTCACCAGCAGGCCAAGGGAGGTTCTCCTCCCCCTCTGTCCTGCCCTAGGGAGGTCACCTCTGGAGATTGGGTTCAGTTCTGGGCTCCCCAGGTCAAGACAGGGAGCTACTGGAGAGAGTCCAGTGGAAGCTTGAAGGGTGCTGAGGGGCTGGAGCATCTCTGTGCCCAGGACAGGCTGAGAGCCCTGGGGCTGCTGATCTGGAGAAGCCTCAGAGGGGATCTGAGCAGTGCTGAGCAAGAGCTAAAGGGCCCCGGGGGGCAAGAGGCTGGGGCCAGACTCTGTCAGTGGTGCCCAGAGACAGGACAAGGGGCAACGGGCACCAACTGGAACCCAGGAGGTTCCACCTGAGCAGCAGGAGAAACTTCTTTGGTGTGAGGGTGCAGAGCCTGGAGCAGCTGCCCAGAGAGGCTGTGGAGTCTCCTGCTCTGGAGAGATCCCAAACCCTCCTGGCTGTGACCCTGGGTGAGCTGCTGGAGCAGGGGGGTTGGAGGAGATGATCTCCAGCCCCCACCATTCTGTGGTTCTTTATGAAACAAGCTGTTCAGGAGCAGGAATCCTCCCCCAGACAGCCTGCCTCAGCATTTTTTCCATCAGAGTGACTGTTTTGTCTGCCTGAAGCATCCAGAGCTGGCCAGGCTCTTGTCACACCCTGTCACCAAGCCCCAGCCTGAGGCAACCAGCACCAGGGGCTCTGTAAAACTGGACCTGGGGGCTCTGGTTGGCTTGGGGAAAGGTGTGGAAAATGCCCCAAAGATGAAGCTGGGGGGCTCTGCTTTGCCTTGGTTTCATCCAAGTAGGATCCGGAGGGAAGGAGTTAAAGGGTTTTTCCTGCAGTTTCACATTGCCATCCAGTGGCTCTTTTAGATGACTGCAGGATAAAAACCTGGAATTTACTGAAGAGTTTCCACTTGGCAGCAAGATTTTCAGATTGGAGTGAAAGAGAACATGGGTTTTAAAAGAGAAGCTACTTTGTGTTGATTAACTGTAGCTTATTTGGAATAAAAACCTAATTATTCAAAATAA
>NW_008595700.1:0-357 GCF_000691845.1 Merops nubicus
AGGAGAACCTCCCTCAACCTTCTGGCCCCTTCTCATCATCTCCTCCCTCTCTCAGAAGCTTTTGTCCATCTCTGTGGTTGACCCAACTGGTGTGAGGAAGAGCAGGGGGTAGCTCATGAGCTGATGGGGACACCTCCTTGGGCAATCTGCTGCCAGGAGGAAGCAAAAAGCAGCAGAGACACTGAGGGTTTGACAACAGGGGGATTTTTTTTTCCCCCCTGTGAGTGTTTTGCAGCCAAATCTCACCAGCAAGGAGCGTTTGGTTTGAGTCCAGGATATAAAATTTGGGCTAAAATTAACCCCGTGCTCTTCCTTGGAGGCACTCAAATGGTTGATTGGAATCAGGGAGTTCCTGCT
>NW_008595700.1:380-2651 GCF_000691845.1 Merops nubicus
CCCAAATTATTTTATGGGGAAGAATGGGGGAAAAAAAACCCTCCTAAAACTCCAAATCTCCTATCAGCTCAGTCGTTGTTGTGGAGGAAGAAGATCCTACTGTGATAGGTCACTCCACCATCTACATGGCACGTCCAGGGTGCTTGCAGAGGAGAGATGTGGAAAGAAATTGGGTGGGAAGGGACCTTTCAAGGTCATCTCATCCCACCCCCCCCTGCAGGGACATCTGCAGCTAGAGCAGGGTGCTCAGAGCTCCATCCAACCTCCCCTGAGATGGTTCCAGGGATGGGGCAGCCACCACCTCTCTGGGCAACCTGGGCCAGGGGCTCACCACCCTCAGCAGCCAAAATTCCTTCCTTCTTTCCAGCCTAAATGTCCCTCTTGGAGTTTAAACCCTTGCTGGGGATGCAGCTCAGGGGCTGCTGGCTCTCCTCCCACTGGAGATCTTCTCATCCTCATCACTGGAGGATGTTGCTCCAGAGCATGGAGAAAAGTGATTAGAGCACTGATAAATTAGCAAGTACCCCACACCCTTCATCATGAATTAAGCCTCCAAGAAGGTTGGACTCCTCTGCACCACAAGATTTAAGTGCTGTGGACCTCTGAGTCCCTCTCCAACCTGGAGGTGCATCGTCACAAGGGGCTGTTTGGCTTCTGCTGCATCCTCTTTCCTTTCTCTAAACCTTTTTTGAAGACTCATAAGGGGGGGTGCTGCTTTGCAACCCTCCCCAGATCCCTCTGACTTGAGAGGGGAAGTGCCTCCTCTCTGCACAGACCTCACCCCTGCTCGCCCAACCTCCAAGATCAAGTCCAACCATCAACCCAACGTCACCATGGCCACCTGAGGTACCACATCCACGTGGTTTTTGAGCCACAAACCACACGAAAGGAGACAGGGCTTCCACATCACACACCTCTGCTAAAACATCTCCTAGAAATATTTCCAACCAGCCACCCCTGGAGAAGATTGAAGGATGGAGAAGTGCCTCAAGGAAGCCCACCAAGACCCAATATTTCCCCAAATCAGAACACTGTGGCAGACAGAGGGGCCAAAATTCTCTCTAAAGCCACCTCAGACCTGCTGAAACCCAGGGCTGAAGGTCCTGCTCTGCAGGCAATAAATCAGAGATGACAGAAGGAGCCAGAAGAAGGAGAAGACACGAGGCAACCAGGTCAGGAGCTGGCTAAGAGAGAGACTGCAGGGCAGCAAGGGTCAGGGTGATTAGTTTTTTTCCTTAATTACTTTCAGAGCTCCAAATTAAAGCCACCTCTAGGTGAGGAAGCCTGAAAGGGCCTCGTGGGGTTTGTTGAGCTGCCCCTTCCTACGTGGCTCACTGGGTGGGGGAAGGTTTTCTCCCAGCAGAATGACAGCAGATAAATCACCAGCTTTGCTTGTCACCTCTGAAAAATGAATTTCAGGGCCCTGCATTCCTCCTCAGAGCATCTCCCCAGAGAGGGAGGGCTGGAGGCTGGTTTAGATGGAAGGCCAAAAAGAAATATCTCTGCCTGGGCTCACCTGGGCTTTGCTGAGCAGCTTCTGGGGAGGTGGGAGGTGATGCAAAAGCAACTTGGGTGCCCACCAGCAAGCCCTGAGCTCTCTAGAGTAAGTGCTCTTGGCATCTGGTTGGCCAGCAAGGTGCCATCACCTCAAGGGGAACCTTGATGAGATATCCCCAAAGCTGACACAGCCACCAAGATCCCAGAAACCTGGTTGGAAGGGAGCTCTGGAGGTCACCTCATCATTCCAGGGCGTTTTTTGGGCTCTCCCCAGGAGAGCTGCTGAGCTGTCTCCTCTCATTCCTGCCCCAAGGGTGGTCAGGGTGTTTTCAGAGTTTCAGGGGGGCACAAAAAGAAGCTGGGGAGGGGGGATTTAAATGATTTAAACAGCACATGGAGCATGGAGCTCCCAACAAGTGATGGATGGAGCCAATCAACCAGCCCCAGGGTTGTTTAAGAGCCTTTCTTGACAAGCCCCTGGCCACGTGGGGCTGCCAGAAGCCTGGTGCTGGATAACTGGGGATTATTTTTTTGGTGTTTCCCTTCCAAGCCTAACGAGCAAGCAGCTAATAACAGGCTGGAGAACATTTTCAAGGTGTGTTTTATTACCCACTTCTCTCTGAAGCTTGCCAAAAGAGGAGTGACTATTCCTCAGCACCTTGGAGGCTTTCTGGCAGGGGGGGGAAGAAGACTGAGGAGGGTTCTGAAGGAGGGAGGTGATGAAAGCAGCTACAGCTCACCCCCAGCAGCAGGTCCCAGGGCAGAGACCTCCTG
>NW_008595700.1:2671-9305 GCF_000691845.1 Merops nubicus
GTTTGTGCCCTCCAGCCAAGGGAGCTGCTGCTCTCTGCCACCCCCACCCCCAGGGGAGGTGGGTTGAGCTGAGTGGCAGCAGCAGCACTTTGAGGACGTTGCAGATCATTGGCATGACCTGACTTTGCTGAGATGAAGCAGCTCCACCAGTCCCAGAGGATTTTTTTTTGCTGTTTCCAGAGGGATGCAGGCTGGGAAGCTGGCTGTCTCCAGCCAAAAAGGTCTTGGAGACCAAAAAAAACCCCAGAGTGGGTTTTTTTCTTTTCCAAAAGGAAGCAAATAAGGTGCCCCAGATGCTCACACCCATCTCCTCTTCTAAACCATCCCCAAATCACCTGAAATCCCACAGATGCCCCATCCCTGAAGTATTCCACAACCTGCTCTCGTTGTTGAATGCAAGGGGGTTGGATTAGGTGACCTTAGAAGGTGCCTTCAGCCCAAAGCAGGCTGTAGGAGATGCCAGCAGCATCCCCCAGCCCTTCTGACAGCATTGAGTCCATCCTGGTGCCCTACCCACCATGGGGCAAGGGTGGCTTGGGCTCATTTGTCCTCCTACCTGCTCTGAGATCCTACCCCAGCTGCACAGGTAGGAGCCAGAGAAGTGCTTTATGCTCTTTGTAACACCCCCTGACAGGAGATACAGAGAGATATTTGAAACATAAATTGTTTTAAACCTCTCCCTATAAAAACCTGTCCACACACGAAGCATCTCCAAGAATTATCTCCCCAAACAACGTCCGTGGCGATGGCAGCAGAAGCTGCTGTGAGAAAGGGGCAGAGATTTAGCACTGCTGGGCCTTAAAAGAAGCTTTTTTTTGGGGGTAGAAGGTGCTTGATGTGCTCATGGCCTCTCCACGCTCAGCCCCAGGACCTCCCTTCATCCCTAGGGCTGGAGAGAAGATTCCAGCCCCACCATCCCTCCTCCCACCTCGTCCAGATTGAAGGAGCTCCCTTGCTGAGCAGAACCTCCCCCACCTCCTACCCAAAGCTTTCCATCTCCTAAGAAATATTAAAAGGCAAACATGAAAATGACAGGAAAAAAGAACCCAAAGGATCATCTCCTGCCATGGTCCTGGAAAATCCAATTGGCCTGGAGTTTATCCCTGGGAAAAGGGGAAGAGCTTTGGGTGATGGCTGAGAGCAAAATTCTTCCAAGCTTTAAGGTTTTCATAGACTCAGGGCATGGTTTGGGTTGGAAAGGACTTTCAAGACCCTCTCCTTCCAACCTGCCCTGGGCAGGGACACCTCCCACTAGAGCAGGTTGCTCCAAGCCCTGTTGACCTCCATGAGGTTGGCATGGGCCCATCTCTCAAGCTTGTCAAGGTCCTTCTGGATGGATCCTGTCCCTTCCAGCCTGTCGACCACACAACACAGCTGGGTGACAGCTGGAAAGCTGCCAAGGGAGCCTCAATCCCAGTGTCCATGTCACCAACAAAGCTGTCAGCACCAGTCCCAGTCCCTGAGGAACATCTCTTCCTTCTTGCCTGTAGCTCTCCCCCTTCCAAACCCAATCTCTTCATCTGATCTGGGGAGCCTAATTCCCCATGCAAACGAGCTCAGGGGGGGGGCAGGGAACCACATCTCCTGATGGACCTGGCATGTTTGAGAGCCTGACCTCATTCCTGCCTTGTAAACAAGCTTTGAAGGAGGAAGAATAATAAACCCCTGAATTTTTCTTGCAGAAAAGGTTCTTTTATTACTTTTCCCATTCACGCAGCCAATAATAAATCACATTACCTGAGATGTTCCCATTTATTACACTATTTAGAGCTCAGCGTGGGTTTCTCTTCATGCCACGTTGCCAGAGCTCAGGTTTTTGGGCAGGGTTTTGGTGGCCCCACCAGACACCTGAGATAAGGGAAATAAGTCACGTTTCCACGCTGCTTCTCCAGAGCCAAACGAAGCCCAGAAGTTGGATTCCTCCAAATTCTCTCTCTGCTCCCTTGAATTGCCCCTTCACTCCATGAAATCCATGAGAGTATCCCCCACCCACCAACCTGAACGTGGGATTTGTAGCTCGTTTATAGATGGGACCCTGGGCAAGCTGAACGAGCTAGAGAAGACCACACAAGACACCAGGAGATGGAGTTCTACCAAGCCTACAGCCCCTTCCTCATCACTGCACCCATCTCTGGGCCATGAAGGGCTTTAAAAAAGCCTCACTCATCTGTCTGAACTTGAAAAGCCTCCTTGGAGGACCACCAAGAGAAGCACGTGGGTTTGTTGACCATCCATCCACCTGTAGGTGCTCGGCTGGTCAAGAAAGAAATTCACTGGAAGATAAAAGGCTCCCCAGATCTTCACAGAGCTCAGCTTCACCAGCTTGCAGGGCAGGTAGGAACCTGTACTACCTTGGGCTATCTTCTATTCCTTGACCAGAACACGAATCAACTGGTGGAAAAAAATCTGACATGAACCCACCTTCTCTTTTCACCCCCCTCAGGATGGTTCCTGCTGGTCTCTCACGTCATTCCCCAAATCCCTGGGTGATCTGGGGCTGAAAACCTTCCAGCCTCCTTCCTTCTTGTCCATGTCACTAATTATTACCTTGAGGTTTAGACTTGTTTTTCAAGCTCCTTTGACAGCCCTGTTGGTCCATCAGTCAACACCTCGCAAGTGCTTTTGAATTTCTTGGTGAACCTCAACCAGATTTGACAAGGGCTGATGAGTCTTGTTGTTAAGGGGAAAGAAAGAAATAAGGAAGAAAAAAAAACAACCCCAAAACAACAACTGAAATAAGAGAAATTTCATTCTGCTGTTTGTTTGAGGAATAGAATGCAGCTAGGGAAGATCTGGCCAGGAGGAACACCCCTCATGCTTCATCAAGCTCAACTCCAATGACCCAACGGCCTCCAGAAGACCTTTTGATTGAGCTGTGACTGATGGCTTGATGGAGGAACCCATCTAAAAGGAAGGTGGACCCATCTGGGAGGGGCTGAGATGGGCAGATGGAACCAGGGATGGCTACAGAGATAAAAGGTGACGTTGGGTTTGGTTTCCCCAGCTTGAAGCAGATGGCAGAGGACAAGGGGGGAGCTCAGGGAGGGAGTGGGAAGATGCAGAGCAGTGTTGAGACAAGTGTTGACACAAGCAGGCTGCTCTCCTCCTGAGGCACAGATGGGTTGCTGCACCACTGGAAGCAAGTTTCTCCTCTCCAATCAAGGTGACAACACAAGCACCCCCCTGAAACTTCAGCTCCTGGGGACTTGGGCCCCGTTCTTGAGGTTGCAGCTGCCCAAGGTGGGTTTTGAGCACCCTCATTGGTGTCTTGGCCTCACCTCACAGCTCTCAGAGGTGCTTTAGTCTCTTCTTCAAGGTGTTGAGCACTTATGCAGCTATTTCTGGATTGTGTTTGGAGGCCCACAGTCCAAAATCACAATTATCTGAGCTAGTTTGGCTTGGAATCCTAGAATAATGATTGGAAAAGATCCCTAACATCATCAAGTCCAACCATCAAGCCATGAACACCAAACCACGTCCTCAACTGCCACGTCCACACGTTTTTTGAAGCCCTCCAGGGATGAGGACTCCACCCCCTCCCTGCCTCACCACTCTGGCAGGACTGAAATTCTTCCTAAGCTCCATTCTAAACCTCTACCCAACCTGATCATCTGTGCTTGAGGAGAGGGAAGGAAAAAAAAGGCCACGAGCTCTTTTCCAACCTCGTTTTACCTTGGCTTTGGTTTCACTATCAGCTAAACACACTCAAGGGTAAAGACTCCTGAGGGACCTGTGCAACCAACACAATGTCTGGATTTGTTGCCACGGTGATGGTTAAATGTTAAAACAGAACCTGGGCCTTTTTTTTGCAGCAGAAGCTGATGGAGGGAAGGGAAAAATCCAGCCCAGTGAGGCTCTGACACAAGTTGAGGGGCTCCTGCTCTAACGTGGGGACACCAAGGACCACCCTGCACCCAAGACAAGGGGGAAGGTGATGGAGGAACCTGGCATGGGGCTCCTCAAGGTTTCATACCTGGAAGAAATTACAGGTTGGGGCCACCATTTCCCTCCTGGCCATCAAGAGGAAGCTCTGCAGAGTGCAGGAGCCTCCAGGATGACCTTTCCTGGAGAGATGCTAGGAAGCTGTGAGCGAGCTGAAGCCCATTTGCTTTGCAAGTGGAAGTGGCAATTTTCCTTCTTAAATACATTACAGGCAGAGGGGAAATGGCTATAAAAAAAGAAAGTCACTTCTCAGGCCCTCCACAGAGACTTCTCCTTGGGGTTTGGAGCTGTGAGCTTCAAAAATGTTGTTGGGGGACACCCAGCAGCATGGGACGTGGACTCCCTCTCTCCCCCTTCACCACTCTCACCGTGGTGTGGGATCTCCAGGCAACCTCCCCCCCCAAAATAAAAGGCAGGGTAATACCACAACACACCTCTGAGGATATAATCCTCCTGATCTATTCTTTTTTGGCTTGTCCTTCCTGCTAATTAGGAGCAGCTCGAGCATCTTCATCAGGAACCCACCGTTCCTACCCAAGGGAATTCTCTCTCCCTGGGGCTTGCATCCTAAAGATGGTTACTACAGAGCCAGTGGCTGCTACAAGGAGCTCCTCAAACCTCTCTGAGGACACAACGGGAGGCTCAGCAGAGTCCACAAACCACCCTGGCCCAGACCTGCAGCTTTTTGAAGGCTGGGGGGCTCGGTGTGAGCAGCTCTGGTGTGTCCCAGCAGCTCACGAGGACTCCTCCCTGACTCCCAACAGCAGGATGGCAGCAAAACATCTGGTTCCCCCTGAAACCTTGCCAGCTACAAACAACCTACCACAACCCCTGGCACACCGTGCCAAGTATTAATTAGCCTCCCTGTTAATGGTCTTGCTTGATTTCTAGCCTGAGTTTGCTTGGAAGCTTCCTCTTCCATCTGCTGGGGTTTATTGCATCTCTGATGGCCAAGACCAAGCCACCCAGCTTCCTCCTTTTGCTCTCCTGGGATCAAGTTGTCCCTTTCTCTCCCCTCTCTGCTGTATATCAGCCAAAATCAGAAGCAGGATGAAAAAAAAGTGGGCTAAGCACTAAACTTTTCCTTTTTCTTTCCTTTTTTTTGGGTCCAAATGATTCCCCAGCGTGCAACGTTATTGTGTCCAAAGCATCCATTTGGGTTGCAAAGGGGTTTGACCCAACCAGAAAAAAAAAGCCCAGAGCCCTATTTTACTTTACAAAACCCTTTTAACCTCTTCTGGGAATTCTGTATAGAAACCTGCTTTGAAATGGAATTGGAAATTGAAAAGCAATCAAACATTATAGGAGGGTTTGGATCTATCGAGAGGAAACAACATGACCCACTTGGAGTGGTTTGTTTGGGGGAGTTTTCTTCTCCTTTGGGGGAGTTTTCTTCTCCTTTGTGTGGGTTTTCTACTCCTTTGGGGGAGTTTTCTTCTTGTTTTGGCTTAATTCTTTTCACAGTGTTTCCAAATGTTGCCTTTTCCTCCTGTTTCTGGATGCAATTGCTGTTCTGACAAAAGAGTTCCACTCCAATTTTAGATGGCCAGAGGTAGAGGAGAGAAATTTCACCCTTAATATCCAGAGAGGGTCAAGCACATAGAAAACCAACAGCCATTAGTAGCTCTACGGCACTGGGACTCAAAATTTAAAGAAAAAACCCCCAATCCCTTCTCCATTTATTTAGCAGAGTATCTTTATTCAGCCCTAAACGTATGCAATCAGCATTAGCTTGATGTATTCCAGCCAGCAGCAGCTTGAGGGACCGACTCGAAGAGGAGACTTCATGAATATTCTACAGACTGACATTTGTTTGCAGGATTGGAATATTCCCTAATAACCAGGGAAAATAGGAAAAAAAAACCCATACCAGGAGGCCAAGCTCATCAATCCTTTATAAAGCCAAGTCTGCCCTGAACTATCAGAAATGGCAAACAGAAGGAGGTGCCAAAAACTGGTGGCTTTCCACCCATGGCCATGAAACACAAGGAAAAAGCCTCACTCCAGGGAACTCTTCATTAAGGATGTGGAAATTTCTTCCAGCTCCTCCTCAGTGACCTCTATTTCCAAAAACCCAACACTTCAGCCTCTTGTAGAGGGCAAGCAAAATGGATTTTACTGGCCACCCAATTTCTCTCCAACCTTTCTATCCCCCTGGCCTTATTTTTACCATCATCAGACGATCTCTACCTCAAGTTAATAAACCACCGTGCTGCAGAAGCACAGGGATTACTCCTGAAAACCTCTCCTCTGAGGAGTAAACAGTGAGATGCTCAAAACCTACTTGGCACTGGCCTAAATCTGCCTTTCAAAACTCCTTCATGACCAAACTAGTTGTCCAAAAAGCTTCGTGTTGTCTCAACAGCTTCCTAATTACGGTCGTGCTGTCTCTCTCAGAACAGATTGCTTCCAGCTCCAGCATTCATCTAGTGACGTCCAGGCCAAGTCAGGAAATTCAATTCCTCTTCAAATAGTCAGAAAACACCGAAAAAAAAGCTTCAGAAGTTGTTTGAGGGAAGCAGGACAGATAGCTGGAGCCAGACGGTGAGGGATGGATCAGTCACCGGAGATTTCTTTTCCAGTCCAAAGAGAGAAATGAGCACTTCTAGCAGGCAAGGCTCCTCAAATGCCTTTTATTTTGGCAGCTGAATCACCTCCTGAGGTTGCCTGTTTCTCCCCATGGCCTGGAAAA
>NW_008595701.1:0-229 GCF_000691845.1 Merops nubicus
GCCGCAGGAGCTGGATTTTTGCACCTTGAGGCCGTGTTGAGTGTGTCAAGAGGTGTCTGCGAGGAAGGGCATGGTGGTCCTCTGGCTGGGCGTTGCCGAGCAGCAGCCAGGGGTTGGCAGAGGGGGAGATGTCCATAGCACATAGCAAACAGGGAAAAAAAAAAAAAAAAAAAAAAAGAAAAAACGGGGGAAAAAAAATAAGAGACCTGGGTGGGGGGACAGAGCACCA
>NW_008595701.1:273-16310 GCF_000691845.1 Merops nubicus
GGGAGAGAGGGATTCTACCGACCAGGTCGCTTGGAGACAGAGTGGGAACGAACGTCTACCTCGAAGCCGCCGAATGACAGAGGCTGCAGCTGGGGAGGGGACATGGAAACAAGGAAGATCACTGCCCGGGATGGGGCTGAGTCCAGGCAGGGAGATGCCCCTAAATTGCACAGTCAAAGCCTCCCCTGTCCTCCTAGGGCCGAGCCTACCTCCCCCCTTCCTGGACTCCCCCAACGCTCGTGTGAACCGGGACCAAAAGGATTTCCCAATGCAATGATGGAAAATTATACTGTCTAATCCCTGGTGTGACAAGGTGCTGGTACTGATGCCTCCAGGGTGGTGACTTTAGAGCCTGGGTGGTCTGAAGAGCCCCAGCAGCATCCCCAGACCAGGCTGGAAGGTGGTGGCTTTATTTTCCTTTTCCCCTCATGTTTATGACCTGACCAATGTACATTTTATGGTGCTTAACTCTGTGTTTTTTCTAACCTCCTTCCTCCTCCCCAGCGATGGATGTAAACATGGTGCAGTGGGGATGGCATTATTCCCAGCGGGCTCACTCACCTGGCTGAGGTTTTCCTATGGTGCTTTGGGATAGAGCTGTGCCAGTATCCAGCATGTAGCTGGATGCTCCTTTACATGCCAGTCGAGGGCAGGTTGTAAACTGCCCACCTAGAAATTTTTTCAGGGCTAAAAGGGATCACTATGGACCTGAGATCTGAGCTGTCATTCCAAAAAAGCAACAACTGTACCCTAGTACCACAGGACAGTGCTGTACAGGGTCAGATGCAGCCCCCCAAGTTGCTGGTACTGGACTCCACTCTGGAAATGGTGCTCACTGCTTATTGGAACCAGTACACTGTGCCCAGACATCCCACTGCCCTCCAACCTTTAGGCCAGGCTGGGTTATTTTTCCTCTGCATTAAGCCTCCCTGAGATATCCTGAGCTAAACTTGAGTAGAGCTGGGGTGACATCCCCAGCCTCATTTCTGAGCTGTGGGAGTGGCAAATAAATTTGAATCTTGGGCTTTCCTGGGGGAAAGGGGCTCAGTAATGTGCAGGCATGCAGGAAAAGAGGGGACATGGAACCTCTTGCTGCTGCAGGGCATCTATAACCAGCTTCCCTGTCCAGGGTTTCGTGCAAGAGTTTATTTGATACCTCTGATGGTTATGTAGCATCGTGCCATTGTGGTCTTACATCATGCACTGCCCTTTTCCCAGGGACTATTTAAGTGATCATTTCGGCCTCCTGCTCAGATCAAAATCATCAGGGACCATTTCATTTTTTTTTACTTTCCCACTGAAGGTGCCTCTTAATTAATTAGCTGTGAATGTGAGCAAGAAGGAGTCTCTCAGTCAAGCTACAGGCTCATTGCAGAAAGGGATGATACCCAGATTACAGGTGGGCAGAGGATTCTGTCTCAGTGGCTAGAGTCTCAGAGCCTACCTTGCTTGCTCAGTTCCATGCAGGTATAGTGTGGAAACTGCTTGTGCCCTTTGGTCCGCTGTAGAGGTCTCCAGCTGTGGGCAAGGCAAGAAAGATCACAAGAAACAGGACAGTGGTAGCACAAGGGTTTCCTTGCTAGACCTTTCCACTAGCTCAGCAAACTCCTCGTGACAATGTTTGTGGACTCCCTGGATTTATGTAATGCCTTTTTGAACACAATAATATTTTGGGTCTCCACGCTGCGTGATAGAGCCAGGAGCAGATGTTGTGGTTGCTCCGCACAGCGGGGGACAGGATTTAATGTTCTAGGAAATCCCTTCCAGGTCTCTCTCCATTCCCAGGGACGTATCATCCGTTTTCAGAGAGTTTTCCTGCAGAGCCGAGCCTGTCGCACTTTCCTCTGGGGACAGAGCTCCGAGGAGCTGCCCTTCTGTGTCTTGCCATTCAAGCCACCGAGAAATCATCACCCTTGCTCCCAGGGAGGGGGAGGAGGGGGAGGAAGGATTTCTCACGCGTGGTTCTTTTGCCCAGTGTGCAGCAAAAGGACGGAGATGCCGATGGTACTGGCTGCTTTGTGTATACCATGTATACTGAACATCGATCTCTGCTGTTCGTGCGTCAATAGCAAACCTGAAATAAAACTGTATTTAAAGTTACACCTGCTGCCCTGCTGGATGCACTCCTGACCATGTCATTTACTTGGTGGCTGCGGAGCGTTTCTTGTCTTATTGTGATCTCAGCCTCAACTCATTAACTGAAGAGAAAAAAAGAACCAACAAAACCAAACCCACTTTTGAAAGCCTAACAGATTTATCCTGGCTTGCTTCTGCTACAGGATTTGTTATTGGCAGGAAAAAAAAAAACCAAACAGCCTGAAGGAGCCCAGTGGTGGATTAGTCCCTGCAGGCCCCAGGATGTTAAATGCTCGAGGCTGGTTTGGTTTAGCCTGGAATCAGGATGTTTTTCCTGTCGGGATAACAGCAATATAGGGTTAAATGGATGAATGTAAACTGGAACAGTGCTCTCATATCCTGGAACAACATTGTCTGGGACCATCCCTTCCCAGTGTGTTACCCTGGAGCCATGCACTCCATGTGTGGACTAACCCTCACTCTCCACCCCTTGTCACATCCCCTTCGGAGGGTCCAGGAAGAGCACTCATCTCTACAGCTGAGCCAACCTGGCATGGCTGTGGGCTTGCCAGGTGCCCGGAAAACAGCTCACATCCCTCCTGCTGATTCCCAGCACACCCTCCCTGAGTCAGAGCCCTTCTTCCCTGTTATATCGGGACCAACGCTGAGATAAACCCTTTCCTTTTAATGGGACACATCAGCTCAGGGAAGCCTGACGTCACCCCCTCCAGCTCCCACCAGATTGCCTGGTATTTTATTTTCCCCCCAGCAAATGCAACTTTTTTCCTTGCTATGTTGTAATGATTTGGCACATTTTATGTGTTTTATTGGGAGGCAAGTTCGCTTTGCTTTTCGTTACTATAAGGAAACAAACACAGCAGACCCAACAGAACACCTTCCCCCTCTGCCAGCTCCTGCAGGGAAATAAAGGATTAATCACCTGCACCTCTCCCCATGAGAAAGTTCAGTTTCAGACCAAATACATCCCATGCTGCAAAGCCTCCAGCTGCAAACAACTTTATTAAGAACAGAGAGGGAGGTTTCCGCTCAGAGCAATACCCTACACCCTAGTTTTCCCCTTGAGCATATATTTAGGAGCAGAAACCTAAGTTAAAATCTCCCTAACCACCACACTTTTATCCAGCTGCCCTTAAAATCACCCAGAGTTACAAAAAAAAATGACACAAGCCCCAGGTATTTACCTGGGAAGGAAAAAAACCAAACGCTGATGCTAGAAACACAAAAGGAAGGAAGGTGCTTACCTAAGTCGTGGTCTCTTTGCTCAAAACACTTTGCTGGAGGACTTAATGAAGGTGATTTAAAAGGTTTGAGGCAAACACCAACACCTGGTACCTGATACAGGTGGTGTCTTGCATCCCTGTCAAGCCTGAAGCCACAGGAATAGGCTCCCAGTGAAAGAGAAATGCTGTCTAGCATCAGAGGCTGTGTTTTCCCAGCCTCACAAGATGCTGTCACCAGCAGCTCTTGGGCTTCCTGGTTTTGTGACACTGAAAGATTTTGGTTTGCTTCCTTTCACTGTGGATTTTTCTTCTTTGAGCTCTCTGATGTCTAATAAAAGGCTGAACTGGCTGCTTTTCCCTTTAGTGGACACTGCTGCATCTTCACCTGCATCCTCCATCTCTGCTGAATGTGAAGGAAACACACAGCTTTGAAATCTCAGCTTTGCAGTGGTTAAAATGGGATTAAAAACATTCAACAGGGAATTGAAAGTGGCAGATTGGTGGGCATAAGACTCATCCCCTTAGGCCAAGGAGTCCTGCCCAGGAGTACCCATCAAGCTCCCAGCAAATACCTGGAGAGCTGCAGGATCCAGGGAGCTCTTCACACCCTGGGAGAAGCACAGGAAGTATTTCTGAAATGCCCCTCTGGTAGCATTTAGTTTTCCTGTTCCCTGGCTTCAACGCACAGTGGGGTTTTGTGTGAGAGAAAAAATAAACCACACGAAAAAAACTTACAAAATACAATCCACCAAAAGGGAAAAGACCAACCCAGGTCCTCTGCTGGAACAAGTCCATTTAGTTCCCCCAGTTACTTTAGCCTCCCACACACTTTGCCCTTTTCTTGTGCACTTCCCCTGGCATCTGCTTTTTGGACACTTTTGGAGAAAGATGCTGGAGTAGACAGATTCTGTTCCAACCCAATACACCTTTTTCTTATGTTTCAAGCAGCAAAAATGGCATGAAAAGTGAATCTATCCCCCAGGGGCAGTAGCACAAGGCACTGCTGGTGTTCACCATGGGCCATCAAGACCTCCAGCCACTTAAGCTCTTGTGGCAACACACACAACAAGCATTGAACTCTCTAAATTATTTGCTAGGCAGGGGGATTTGCTGAGAACCAGGGTCCTGCACTGCTCCAGCCAAACCACCAAGTGCTTTGCTCCAAATCCATCCCTATAGCTGAGCCTGAGGATTGAAGATGGCTTGGGCAGCACACACCAAATTCCTTTATGAAACTAGAACCCGGTCCTGTATCTGGGGCTGCCTGAAAATCTGCTTGTTTTCAGTTGTCCTGAGCTGAAACCCAAGCAGCTTGGCAAAAAAAAAAAGGGGAGGGGGGGGGGCTGCCTGAAAATCTGCTTGTTTTCAGTTGTCTTGAGCTGAAACCCAAGCAGCTTGGCGGTGTGGGGTGTGTGTGTTCACCTACAGTGTAATGTCAAGGGAAGAAACCACTGGGGGCAAGGGCAGCGCTCCTGCCTCGCCTGACTGGATGGTTAAAGGCTTTGACGTGGCTGTGGATCTGCTCCTTGGGGTTGGGGTGCTGCCTTGCTGTTATTATTATTATTGCTATTATTATTATTATTATTTTTATTTTTATTATGGTTGGGTTTTGCCAGGAGACAAAAGCAAAAGCAGACGTAGGTTGAACAAATGGACCTAATTGATAACACATGTCCTGCAGAAAAACTCTCCAGTGTGTGCGTGTGTGAAAATAAGCTGGGAAGGCCAGCGCAGGGCTCAGCCCTGTCCTGTGCTGCACAGGGAAACAGGGGTGTTCCCCTGAGGCCAGGGATAACGACTGAAATGCTGATGTGGAGCAAGGATGAGAGCCTCCAGTCCCTCTCTCCTCCATTCTCCATCAGCTCTCCTGCTGCGATGGCTGCTGAGGAGCCCACTGCAGAGGACAGGCTGGGCTGGCTACAGCCGGGGCTCCCCGAATTTCCAGGCAGAGAAGGCCTTTTCCCCACTGGGGCAGCTCTGAGGATGTGTCACTGATCCTAACCCTGGGTCAGGCACTTGCAGGAAGCCCGCGTGGTTTTTCCACAACTGGGTGATGGAGACGAGCTGCAGGAGGGGCTGGGGGCTGGGGGGGATGCCAACCCCCCGGCCATGCCAGCCCTTGCTGCAGCCTAAACTTCCCCCTGTCATCCTCCCCAGCCAGCAGGCTGACATGTTCACACAGGCATTTCTGCTGGACTTTTTTTTCAGATATATATTTTTTTTTCCCTAATTATACAATGTATTCGGTGCCAAATTTGTCCAGCCAGCTCTAATCTGGCAAGTAAAGCTCATGGATTTATGGCAAGCAAACTCCCACCTCCTTGTTGACTGGTGGCAGGAGTGGGATTTTATCTTTTTGGAGGTCTCCATCGCATACTTTCACCCCTATAAATGCATAATCCTCGAAGAAGTGATGGCAGAAGGAGAGATGGTGTTTGCTGGCCTAGGACCGTGTCAGCATCGCTGAGGGAATGAGCTGAGTAAATCAGGCAGCTGTTAAAGATTATAACCCCTAACTAGGTAAAGCCCTTGGAAATTGCAGCCATGGGGGGAGCAGTGAGAGCTTTCCAGCCGACTCCTGTGGAAGGTGCTGTCTTTGGATTTAGCCTAATTAATACCAAGTTCAGCCAAGCAAGCCTGGGAGGTGGATAGTCTCCCAAATGGTTACTTAATGTGCCTTGATTATTATTTTTTAAAGCATTTCTTTTTTTTTTTTCCTCCTCCCACCCTTGTAAATGAATTTAGTGCTGGTAAGAGGTGTTGGACTGACAGGTCTGGAAATATAAGCCCTCAAGGATAAATGTTTTGGAGTTGTGGAAGGAACAACACTGTATGTGATCCAGGCATAAGGGTAATTATTTGCAGCAACAGCTGCTTTTTGCTCTAAATTAAAAAATAGAGACCACAGGGATTGAGCAGAGCATCTGAGACACTTTCAGGCGGCTGAAGTGTCGAGTACAGCCCGAGTGGGCTAAGAAATACCCTGTCCCTGAGCCACTGAGGTGTTTTGGTGCTTAATTGCTATTCGTGCTTAAATATTGCACATTTTTCTTAGCCCTTAAGTGTGTTCTTAATTTTGAGCAGGCACTTCAGCACCTCCCTGCTCGGTACGGCCTGTAAGCAAAGCAACTTCTCACATATACTGGAAGTTTACACCGAGGCTGAATCAAAGCCTTTGGAGTGTATAGAGCTGAGAAAACATCCCAAATATATCCCTTTTCATGTCACAGAACAGGTTTGTTTTTTTTTTTACCTTCCTTTGGCCTTTTTTGCAACTCTATATAGTTCAGAATATTTTCAAAGTACAGCACCCAGGCTCTGGATAGCAGAAACACATGTTCCTGAAATTATGGTCACTACAGAGCCCACATCATCATGACAGAGATAATTAAAGCTCTCTGTATTTTCCATGACATATGTTGCCCAGAAGCAGCCCTATATGCTCTAGAAACGCAGGCATGAGAGGTAAGGGAAGGACATCTGGACAAAGGATGGACACGAAGGTGCAGCGAGCTGATGAGTCCACTTAAGCCTGGTCATTTTACAAAGTCCCAGGGAGTCTGGGAAAAGAAAACTCCAGTATCCCCATGATAGATGTTAAATGAAATTAGGGAGACTAAAGGCCACGTCTTCATCCATCTTTAGATTCCTCCAGGATTTAGGGGGAGATGAGATGTGGGTTTAGGGGTCTTGCTCGGGGTCATGCAGGATGGCTGCGGCAGGGCATGGCCTTGATCAGAGTTTTCCCAAGTTGCCCATTAACCCCCTGACTTCAGCACTTACTTTTGAGGTGAGGATATATTAGGCAGAAAAAGAAACACAGAGGAAAACAGGCACTGAAAGACAAGGAGAACCTGGGCTGCACGTTTTTCTCCCAAAGGCAGCAGAAAAAAGGAGTCAGAGGAGAGAAAAGGAAACAAGGAGAAAGAAGAAAAACAAGGGAAACCTCAAGAGGGAGATGCTAATGCAAAGCAGCTGAATCCCAGGGTTTTTTGGCTTCCCCATATCCCTGAGCATCACAGAGCAGCCAGAGACCCTCTGTGCTGTGCTACACCCAGGGGGACAGGTAAAACTCAGCTGCCAAAAAGTGATGGCAAAGAAAGAAAATCGTTTTTATGTTGTTCACAGTGATGGTTTTTTTGGTTGCATAAAACTGTTTGAAATATATGTGGTTTTGAAGAGGAAATATTTGGCTCAATCCCTTTTAAACTTCCCTTTTTTTTTTCTGCTCTTGAGGATGAGAAAGGGAAGTGAAAAGAGACAAGATGTATCCTCCTTCCAGCCCTTAGGACCATCTCCTAAGGATCTGGCATTTTGAAGAAAATGGGAAGCACATAATTCCAAAACATTTAAGCTGCTCTTTATTTATTTAATTTTTAAATCCACCCACAGAAGAAATGATTCTGCCCAATTCCTTGCATCCATCCTTCCTTCCTCCCTTTCCCAAAGCAGAGGCAATCAGAAAGCCTTTAGGAATTTTGTTTTCCAAGGCAGCTGAAGGGTTGTGGGACATGCTCAGCCGAGGTGCTTTTCCAGCCCTGGCTGATGTTTCCTATTTGGACCTGAAAAATAAAAATCTGTTGTAATTAGCACCTCATGTGTGTGAGCATGTGCTTCAATGGGTTTGTTTCCTTTTAGTGAATAACACTAATTTTAAAAAGGAACAAAATTAGCTCTGTTGTGAAGCCAGTGATTTGGTACAAAGTGATGGGCGACCAAATGTTTTCCTCTGAGCCACCCCAGGGGGCTGTGCTGGGCCTTGGGCAGCAGGGTGATGCTGAGCATCCCACGCAGCCAGGCATTTGGTCCCAGCACATGCCACATAAGAGACCCTTGCCTCCAGGCTCAGGCCTGGAAGTTATTCACCAAATCCAGGATTCACTCTTCCAAATGCCATCAGGGGATATGTTTTTGTGGGAGGGGAGAGTTTACATGGAAAAAAAAATAACCCTGCCCTTTGCTCTGCTCTGGGTACCACCAGACTGTGAGGCTTTTCCTTCCACACTGCCAGGGATCCCTCTTCTATTTTATTTCTGCATTGTTTCTGCTGGTGGGAAGCCAAAAGCACCAGGGAACCTGTTTCTGATTCATGCTCTTTCTCCTCCCTGCTGCTGGGAGCTCTCAGCCCCCTCTGTGGTGTGGAGACACAGCTCTGACAAGGGTTAACCCTTCCACATGCCTTTTTGCATTTTTCCTTTTTAATATTGCCTCTGAAAAAACAAACAGAGGCGAATCCCACCCCCTCCCCTGAGACTCTTTCTTGGCTTGTTCCAGAGAACGTGCAAATAATAATCATTTGTCCTAAATTTTCTTTTTTAGGTGCCTAATTTCAGCAGCCTTAGGGATTGAGTAAAATGAACAAGGAAAGTAATGAACCCAACTAAATAAAAAAATAACTGATAAAACTGGAACATAGAGACAAAAACCTTGACAGCATTCCCTCATGGCACAGTGTGTAGGGGCTGAAAATATCAATAAGCCAAACAACCCAGTGGGACAGACAGACAGGGGCTATGGGGCTCTGCTGACAGATGCCAGCAGACTAGGAAAAGGCTCTAAAACCTCCTTATTCTGGGTAGTGAGTCCAAATCTTGGGGGATACATCCTTTACTGAGGAGCAGTGAGACATTTCAGCGCCTATGTTTGACTGTATTAAGGTGAAACTCCCTTGGGAGTTTCTGGTTCTGCATCCCACGTATTGCTATTTCCATTCCTTCATGCTGTTATATGCTTTTTAGTCTTCTTTGGTTGGCTTTTTCACCCCACAGACTGGTTTGTCTATGTAAATATCAATATCTGTATCTCTATCTCTATACATCTTCTCTCCTCCTGTGGCTCTTGGACCGAATGACCTCTGAAGCCAAAAGCAATCTTAAGCTCTTCCTTCAGTCAGGGCTGCAGAGGCTCAAGCTGTGGCTGCCCCCACCAGACAGATTCCAATTTTTTTCCCAAATGGAAAAAAGGAATACCAAGTTGCTGTGTGCCCCTCAAGATGCTGTGAAATTCCAGCAGCCCTGATGCACCAGATCTTCCCATCCAGGCTGCAGGACCTGGTTGTGTCTGCTCTGGAAACACTTTGCTCTATGTTACATATACAAAGAGTCAATATTGCACTTACCGGAGTAGAAATATTTGGGGTTTGCTCAAAATATTGTGAAAAACAATGCAAGAATGTAGCAAAATGAGGGAACAATGTTGCCACAGATGCAGGGCTCCTCCTTTCTCCACTCTGCTAGATTTCCTTTGCTAAAACAACACTGGCAGCTGCTCCTAGCCCATATCTGGTCACCCCCACCACGGGTTTGGGCTACCTGAGCTCACATCTGGATGTGGCCAGTATTACCAAAGCATTTCCACATCTTCAGGAAGAAAGAGCCTGTATTTTCCTTTCCCAGAGCAGTGGATTTGTGTGCCTTTCTCCCTAATCTCTCATCTCCAAACTCCTCGGAGCCGATAATGAAAAGCTTCCCGCTGCGCTGGGACTGCTGCTTTTCTAGATTAAGAAATGCTCCTCAAGGAAGCCCACAACCATAACAAAATCGTTTGCTAAGATAACATTATTTCAGGATCGTGGCTGCTTTCCTACAAGCGTCGCAGCTCAGCCCCTGTGGATACTAAATAGTCCAGGCCAACCATTCTAAACCCCTGGAGCATGCCCTGCAAAGGTGACATCCACTCCAGCACATGCCATGGATGATCTGAGTTGCATGCCAGGATGAACTGGGACAGAACAAGAGGCAGCAGGCATGTGGAAGGGGGTTTGGGGATGCCCCAGGCTGCACTGCTGCCCCCTGCACCCCACAGCCTGCTGCCACGTGGGTCTCACCCACCGAAAAGGGCCAGCTCCAGCAGCCACATCACCTTTCCTGGAAGGAAACCTTTTACTTTCCCCTCTCGGCACATCTTTGCCTGCTGATGAGTATAAACTGGTGAGCCAGGAGTGTTTGTACACGCTTTGCAGTCTGCTCTTCCATGTTTACTCACATGGGGCTTGTTTAAAGCCGATGTGACAGGAAAACGAATGCGTGTGGTTTTGGGATGACTCAGGGCAAGCTGACATCTCCCCCGAGCCCAGCATCGCCTCGTTTCAGGGACAGCAAACCCACTCTGCAGCCCTGCCGTGCAAGGAGGGCAAGAACCCCCAGGGTGGTGAGAGGCACGTGGCTCCCAGTTGATGTCGTCCCCATTTACAGCAGTTGGCGTTGGGTTCTCAGGGTTGGGAAGGTAGATGAGAGGGGAAGCAATGCTTGAGGGCTCAGCATAGTGGCTGGGTTAGACAAGGTTTCCTTTGGAAAGCAGGTCCATAAATCCTCACAGAGGATACTATTTCCCTATAAACCTGAAAGTGAGGGTGCAGGGGACAAGCAGGAGGGAAAGAAATATCAATGCAGACCCTCTAGATGTGCAGCCACAAACTGGGATGCTCCAGAGCTTTCAGCCATGGCTTAGAGGTGAGGGGAGCTCACAAAATGCACCTCATCCTAAACTGTGCAAATCATGTCCCAAGGAAACCTACAGATGCCCAGGAGGGAAAAAAAGCATTGGGCAGATAGCACCTGATGGCAGAGGACAGTTTCCCAGCAAGAAGCTTTTTGGGGAAGAAGGATGGTGGGAAGAGCTGCCACTGCTGGTGACTGGATGGCTTGGCCTTGGACTTGCATTGCTGCAGGGGGAAGGAAGGTTCCCCAGGGAGGAAGGAAACAGGAGTCTCAAAGTAGGGAGAAATTCCTCCTTGTTCACTGTTTTGTTCAGAAATCCAAATACCACAAATAGCCTGAGAAGGAGGCTGCTCAGCAGATGGGATTTGGGGCCTTTTGGGAAGCTTTCTGTCCCTGCCACTGGGAATCCATCATGGGAATCTGATCTCGGGAGGCTGCAAAGCTGCAAACCCAGGAGGCTTGGGTAGCTTGGGAAATTCAGAGTTATGCCTTGCCCTGAACCTTGGACAGGAGCCCAGCTCTGATCTCGCTCCATTTAAGCTGTGCCACTAAGCCCCCTCCCCAGCCTGTGTCTCTAGACCTTGTCCTGCTGAGTCCAGTTCTGCAAGGCCACCCTGAATCCCACAGATAGGAGCTGGGCAGATTAAACAGCCCCAACCACCCCAAAAAAACCTAATTTTCTGTCCCAAAGCCACGTACTCAGACCCTTGGTTCTTCAAAGCACTCTTGCATCCAAACGAACGTCATATCTGTTCTCATCAAAGGCTTTCCCGGCATCCTTCCCTGGCACTGCTGCCTTCCTCCAGCCTTTTCTGGATGTCCCCTTTCCTGGGGACATCTTGCACTCAGCAGTGCAGTCCCAGCCCTCCCACTCATTGCACAACCTGGGTCAAACGCCAAGACCTGGGAACCGGATGAGGTTTCTTGCCAGACTGCTCCGAACGGTCCTCGTGGGCAACTTATTTATCTCCTTTGTGGTCCCTTGAGTAACTTGTGTAAAAGCAGGGCTCTGGCCTCCAGCAAAGCACAGGGAAATGCTGCAGCTGCTCCCATTTCCCCAAACATCAACACTTTGACTAAGGGAAAAAGAACAGGGGGTGAGTTTTCCATCAATTTTAGGGAAATATGGTGAAGGCTGCAGAGATTCTGTGATCAAAGCTGAGACTGATCAGTGGAGAGATGTACTTTGGTGCTAGCTTGGGCAGCGACAGCAGGAAAGTTCATGGAGAGGGCTGAGGCTGATTCAAAGGAGATTGAAGAATGGAAGAATGGAAGCATGGGATGGACTGAGCGATTGGTGTGTGCCAAACCTATGCCACGAGGTCTAGACAGAGGTGCTAAAATAAGGGTTTAATTTTGGGTAGTGCTTTGTCTCTGGATGGAGAGAATGTGGGCTGCCCCTATAGTGGTGCCTCCCCAAAGCTTTCATTTTCACTCTTGAGTACTTAATGGCTTGTGTTTACGAGAACCAAGAATATTTACTTGAGGAAGAAGGGGTAGGGAGAAGGGACATTGCCTGAAGATTTTACAGACTTTGTTTTGGAAAGAGGCTTATATAAAAATAACATGGTATTAAAGATTAAAAACAAACCAAGTCAAAACAGCCAAACAACAACCCAGTGCTGAGCAGAACTAAGTCTCTGTGACCCCAAGGACAGAGCTGAATGATGGAGACCTCGACAGGAGCCAGCACCTCTGAGCCCTTGCCCACATTTTATGGCCAGGAGGGTTTATGTGGCTATGTGAGCTTTCCTCAGCCTTTTACAAGGTCTGGTAGATACCTTTAGTACTTTGCTTTTCGTACTACTTTGAAACACATTTGCTTCTACTACAGTTCCTGGGAGCAGGGAGATTTGGGGGGTGATGCCAATACCAGCAGTTCTCCAGGGAGAAGGGCTCAGACGAAATCCAACTGGGGCTGCTGGAGGAGAGCAGGAGGAATTTCGGCATGGGACAGCAGCAGCCTGGATGCTGGCTGGCCAAGCTCTTGCTTCCAGCTTGCACATTAGAAACATGAAGTGCTAATTCCTCTCCCCCCGGGTGCCTGGGCCAGCAGGAGCTGGGGTTATTGGCACAGGCAGGGCACCCTATAGAAAAGGCCATGCAAGGGGGCACCAGCAGTATTCACCAGAAGGAACGACCAGTTCAGCCCTTCTGCTTTACTTCTAAAGGGCGTTTTGTTTCCAGCGAGAAAAGGGTAGAAATCCATGACGTCCACCACCCTGAGAGAGGAACGTCTGCACCCCGTCACCATAAGACCCTTTTTGTGCTGCTGCTGATCAGCAGGCGTCCAGTGACATTGTATTGGTGCTGTGATGCACCCACGGAGACAGGCTGTGCATTGTGAGAGGCGTTCCCAGGGGTGGGCCGGGGCCCCGCGATGCTGCCCAGCGCCAGCACGACCCCGGCCGCTGGCACGGGCTCCTTGGGCACTCAATGGGATATTGTCTGCTGGGGGCACGGGTGGCACAGAGCAGCTTGGAGCCGTGGCAGGGAGGTCAAGAACATAAAGATGGCCCCAGAGCCTTTCACTCGTGCTTTTTGACACAACACGTTTTGCCTCGGCTCCAGCACACCTTGTACTCATGAGCTGCCAAGCAGCACTATTCAACAGCAAAGCCTGACAAGACCTAAGGAAGAAGCTTGGTGTACAGGAGGTGTCATCTAGCACAGGAATGGAGCTGTCTCTGGGATGGCAAAGGGCAGTGGAGGCACAAGGAAGGAGGAGCTTGCATTGCTGCTCCATCATGAGCATGGTGGAAGGAACAACATGGTGCTCAAGGGCCCTGGGAGTGCTGCTGAGCCCTTTTCTTCAGGCCAGGACTCGTGGATGGTTTGAAAGAAGGCACGTGACAGGGAACAACTCTGTGTTGCAGTTCAGAGCAAATATGGGTCTGATGTGAATTCTGTCACTTTGCCCTTGAACTGAACTCAAATTTGGAACTGAGACAGGCCAAAAATGAAGCGAGCTTAGAAACCTAGAGCTGTGCTCATGTCTGCCATTTCCAGCTCACACCCAGGCCTTGCCAGTCTACTGCAGGATTGTTTGTTCTGGTGATGGAAGCACGAGCAAGCCCCACACTGCTGCCAGCTCCCAGCAGAGCCTGCAGGCTAGGAAACTGAAAAATAACCTCTCCACCTTTAAATGCAGTGAGTTCTGGGGCAAGGAGCACAAAGGCCTGCCCCTTTTAGCAGCCAGAGCCAGGAGAAATCACTGTTGAAGTCCCACCTTAAAGCTAAACCTCAGCTGCACAGGAGTGCACGACACCCCATCTCTGCACAATGGCTTCCATCATGGAAACCCCAGCCTGGGCTTTGGTGGTTGGCTGGGCTCTGCCAAATTACTCACTAAATGTCAGGATTCATTCACCAGTGATGTCTGGCTTGCTGTTGCATATTTGCAGGCAAGCAGATGTAAGGAGAGGGATGAGAGCAAGGCCCTTGCATGGGGTACAGCAGTGCAGGGGGGTGAGAGGCCCCCTGGTTATCTAGGAGCCTTGTGCTAGCAGGTTTTGGGGTAATTGGTGACAGCAGCTGCATTTGTTGAATCTTTCAGTGTTTTGCAAGCCAAGAGCATGGTGAAATCAATGGAAACTTCCTGCAAGTTTTAACGGGGATAGGGTTGGGGCCAGAAGGAATCTGCAGCCTAAACACCCACAGACCCTGCAGACATCTGGACACAGACCTGACCTCCTCCCCAGTCCTTAGCTGCAGCTGAGGTCATGTCCTCCAGGAAGAATAAGCCTCAGATATCCTTGCTGCAGATGAGGAGTGGGCTCATGCAGCAAAACCAAGCTGCAGGGAACGATCACACTGGGAGAGCATTTGTTGTTGTGGGCACAACTACAGGGAGCTGGCACATCCCACTGCACCTGGTCATGTGTGGGGATGATGGCACCACCAAGTACACCTTGATGCTTTTGCTCAGCCCCTGAAAGAAGCATTGCTGAGGTCCCCAGATCCTCCCTGGTTGAGGTTCAGGAGGAGACTGATTAAAGGATGGGGTCCTCAGTAGACAACCACAAGAAGGAGGCTATCTTGGTACCGAGTGGCTCTGCTGTCCAGTTCCTGCTTCATCCACACAGCATGACTTTCCCTGCTTGAATTCCTCACATCTACTCAGACTACATCTGACTTCTATCCCCAGCACGTCTGTATGACTGGTTAGAGAAAACAAAAGCTGGGAGGATGGAGATAAGGTTTCTGATGCTGGAAATCTGTTTATCCCTTTGGTCCTGGGGACTACCTGCAACACATAAAAAATTCTCCGTAAAAAATCACTGTTTCTCCAAGACTCCTAGGAAAACCCTGCTTTCCTGCCTATCTCACAGCACATCAATGCTTTGGAGACAAAATCTCCCTCTGTGCCCAGCACAGATGATTTTTTTGTGTGTGTCTCAGCCCCACCAAACAGCCGTGAAATCCTGCCATAAACAATGAGTCAGCTAATCCAAACCACACGCTGGAGGTCAACCCAGTGCATGGTCCTGATCTTGAAAAGCAGAACTGCAACTCCAGCAAAACCAGTAATACTCAGACATCAGGGGACAGACACTCTCCCACTTGCATGGCAGCAGAGCCAAGGTCCCAGGAGCGAGTGGGATGGCACCCGGCGTCACCGATGGTGGGTGGGAGATGCCCCTGGGGAGGTGTTGGCTTCCCCCATCCCCTGGGCTGCCTTGCTTTGCAGGTGCTTACCTCTAAGCAGTCTCTGGATCAACTTCTCCACTCCCTTGCCACCCCATTCCTCTTCCTTTACGGGTTGTTTCCATCTCCATTTTGCTGGGCTCCCCTTTCTTTCGTTGCCCTTTTCCTCATCTCTCTCTCTTCAAAAGGCCTGGCTTGGCCACGCTCGCATGGAGAAAAAAAACCACCCTCCAGCCAGCTGCCAGCTCTGGCCTATTGCTCTGGTTTCATGTTTGACTCTAATTCCACAATTTATACAGTGGAGAGCTCCGGGCCAAACCGAACGTCTCAGGAACCTGCCAGAAACCTCAGCTTTTCCTAAGCCCTATAAACAGCTTCCTGCCTCCATCCCTGCACCTGCTGCCGGCCGGGGATGCTGGGCCAGCTGGGGGGAGGTGGGATGCCTGCAGGGTGCCCCACGCTGCCCTAGCTCACCACCTTCCCCGGCTGCTTGGCAGACACTTCATTGCATCAAAGCTGGCTGCTCCCTGTGCCAATGGGAAATGAGCTCACCGTGCTGCTCCCCTGGGATAATGCTGTTATCCCTGGCAGGCCGGGCACCAGCCCCATCCAAAAAGTGCATTCCTGACCTCAG
>NW_008595701.1:16341-23005 GCF_000691845.1 Merops nubicus
TAATGTGTTTGCACGGTTTGTTTTTTTTTATCGTGGGGTGTTTTGCAAGCTGGAGCATCCTTTGAGGGCTGGATGCCCACAGGGCTGGTATTTAGCCCCGGTGCCCAGAGCACAGAGGAGGTCGGGGTCTAAAGGAGAAGGGTTTGTTACTGCTGGTCCCTTCCTGCAGTGCCTGAGAGTTGTGGGATGCTCACTCGAGGACACAGCAGAGAAGAAATTCGATGTCACAGGCAGTTCCTGTGTGACACTGGGAAAATCTGGGAGGAGGTGTGAAAGGGGCAGGTTATGGGCAAGAAGGGAGCAGGGAAAAGGGCAGGGATCCCAGGCAAAGGGACACCCAGGGAAGCACCAGCATGCAAGTCATGCAAATAGAAGAAAGGAAAACCTTCAGCTCCCACCTCCGAGGCCACTCGCTCATCTGAACCGCCGTGTTTCAGACTCTTCCTCTTGCACAGGAGAAAAACCAAAGGAACTGCTGCAGTGTTTTAGTGATGGAAGTGGAACATCCGAGGGAGATAAAGCAAATGATATGATATGGAGTTTTATCTTCCCATGGCACTGAGAGATGCTTTAGAATCTGAATTGCAATGTCTTTTTTTCATGTTATTTTTTCCCTCCCCTGTATGTTTTCTGAACAAACAAGGCCTTGAGGATGCAGAGAAGTGGCAGGATCAGGGTGTTACACCTAGCTGCAATAAAAATGTGCCTCCTTGGGAATGCTGTGATGTGCTTCAAATGAAGTCAACACGATGCAACAAATGCTGCCTCAGCACGCTCTGTTTGCAGTGGTACTTTTGGTGCAACAAGTGCTTTTAACCCTCCTTCCCAACAGCCTTTTGCTGGGGAGGGACCACTTCATCCCGGCAAGGATGCTGCAGATTATTGAGCACCATCTGCTGGCACTGTATTTATTCACTATTTACTTGTATGTGACATGGGATGTCCTTCTCATCAACTCAGCTCTGCTTTGCTCATCAGCCAAACAGCCCTGTCTGGGCTTGCTCATCCCCACCACATCCGTCCACTGAGGCTTTTTGTAGATGTTACACAAGGGTGGTACCTAAATCATACATGCAAGATGTGGTAAGGAAAACAGACAGGCAGCATGCGCTGGGCAAAGTGTTGCCTGGTTGAAGACTAAGGTAAAATCCCACACTGAGGGCAGGACTTCCCCCATGAACCTCATCACAACAGTGAATTCAGAGCCTAAATTCATCACATCGGCAGTGTCGTCCCTGAGTGTGAGATTAAAACCAGGAGGTTTTACAGGTCTTTTTTTGGCAGGATTCAGGACTCAAGTCAAAAAGGACATAAAGCCGTTTCCTCCTGTATAAATCACCTGGATATTTTAGCTCACTCTGAGGCCTAGAACAATGAAACTAAAACTTGAAGTTTGGCCTAAAACTCAAGTTTGCTGCTTGGTAATTCCTCCTGGCAGCTGGCTCCATCCATCTCCGGCACAGGCACGTAACTCAAGCCTCTGACAAGTGTTGATTTACAGCTTTGGCTAGTAAATCAGCAGAAAATCATCACAGTGCTCCCTAATATTTTTCTAAGCAGAGCCTTCTCACATGCAAGGTGAAAGGGCCTGGGACCCAGCGCCACATCTCACACGCTCATTCTGGGACACAAACCACACGCTCTTCTCACCCCTGTCCAGGATCCTCCAGGAAAGGCTCCTGCTGCCCAGGAGTCACTGCAAAGAGGGAGTCCAAAGCCAGTCCCTGACACACGGAGGGATGGAGATACTGGGGGATGAACAGGAAGGTGTCTTCTGCTGTGGAAGCGATTTGCTCACGTGCTACATCAGCATCGCACCACTCTGGAAGTGCAGCCTGGATGGATGTGATATTATTTTGGGATTTAAGTGTGGGGCCTGTGGTAGTGGCAGACCCAAGGGCTCCCTCAGAGGCCAGGAGCATGTCCTTCAGTGTTGATCCATGTGAGATCCAACTCACTCCCTGTTACTGTAGGGCAAGCAGAGGCTAATGATGCCCTTTAGGTGGATTAACGGAGCGTGTAACGTTACAAGGGCTGATGCCAGAGCAGTGTCCATGAGCCAGGGTCTGTGTTTCCCAGCATGTACATCTCTCCTGTGTGCTGTTCCACTGGCAGGACTGGAATGTGAAATTTTCACAACATCAAAGCCCCTCTTCTAGTCTGGGCTGTGTGATCCAAGCCAAAGTGCAGCCCTAATCCATCATCCCAAAAAGGGGTGTTTGTATATTTGTGTAAAATGAGAGATTGGAGAGACTCAGAGCTGGAAACCAGATGCTTCTGGTTTCTGCTTAATTTCCCAAGAAATTAAAAAGAATAAGGATTTACAAATGCAGGAAGAGCCTGTAAAGAAAAGATCACTGTGGCTAGTGTCTTTAAAAAATACTCACCTTCAGCCTTCCAGAGGCTGTTGTGCTGGAAGTGGTGGCATCTCCATGAGCACCACAAGCCATCTGTTACAGAGGAGACAAGGGAGCTGAGACAAGATGACCAAGGTCATACAGTAAGTCACTTCTTGACTGGAAAACCACAGCCAGTCATCCCTCCAGAGCTTCTCCTGTTTCAATTCCCAAGTGTTCCACCATAAATGAGTAAGTCCTTAACAGGACCAGTAAGTGAGCAAGTTCAAAGAAACTACAGAAGTCAATGTATCGAGCTCACTCTCTTTTCAAACAACTATCCATCAGTCAGGGCAGATATCTGATGAAATTCTTTCTGTAAACAATCTCCTCATCACACAGTTGAAAGTAAAAGGCAAAAGACAGTAAGGCTGAAACCCATCCCAAAGCCCTACCAAGCACTCATGATCTCGTTCCTGGCTTGGTTTTTTTTTTTTACTTAATTGTTTGGATTTGGTCATAAGCAGGAAAAGCTGATCTCATGACAGCTGAAAATCCCCCGTGAGAGCCAGAGCTGTGAGATCTGATGTCAGGCTTGGGCTGTGCAGGTGGTAAGGAAACCTCAGTGTGAGCCCAAAAAGATGGGCAGTCCCTGCTGTCCTCCAGGATCTTGCGGTCATGAGCCAAAGCCCTTTGTATACCCTGTTAAAAACGACCTGAGGTGGATTAAAATCCATCTGTGCATTTTTGCAGGGCCTTAACAGACCTCAAAAAGTCCCTGGGAGGAGAAGCACCTCCCCACCTCAGTCCTGGCTGCATGTGGCATGCGAGAGAGAAGAAATTCCATCGCTGACTGAGCAAAAGCTGCCGCTCCAGCCATCACTGGGGACAGGTTCCTGGTGGGGTGAGCAGGGCAGGGTGTTAACAGCTTGACAAAGCTTCTAAAAACATGTACAGGAGGCTGGCACGCAGGCTGAGTCTGTAAAAAACAAGATCAGCCCCCAGGTGCTCTCTAGGAATGGGGGAAATAGCTTTTCTCAGGGTGCTTTGGAAGTGGTTCTCAGCCTTGGGACAGGGTTGGCTGCTGGTTCCCAGATCCTGCTGATCCAAGGGTGCTGGGAAACAGCAGGATTTGTGCCCCTGGGAAGAGGTTCCTGTGCTGACGTGCCCCGAAGCATTCCCTGTACAGCACAGGCTCTGGCTGTTGCTCCCAAAAGCCTCTGCAAAGAATCCTGTTTCATTTTACACGCTGTGATTAGCCACGTGTACAATGGGGTTGACCACTGGTATGCGTGGCAACGCCAGCAGTAAGTGAAACTCCTCCCCAGGGAAAAGGGTCGATTGTTTTTGGCTGCAAAATTTGTGAAATTTTCTTCTTCTTCTTTTTTTTTTTTTTTTTCTTCCACCCCAAAATGCCTCCTTGGAAAATGCCTCTACATTCTGATTCAGTGAAAAATAAGCTCACGCTTTTGATTGTGCAAGGGAAAAGAAAAAAAAAATCAATCAGTTTTATTTTTGAAAGCTGGATAATTTTAGCCAAACATGGGGAACAGAATTTGAACAGGATCCATGGCCATTGGAAGGGCTTAAGAGAGCTTCGAAGAGTCTGCTGACAAGGGAGTATTAGCCTGTTGACACCTTTCAGATGCAATGAGTTGAGCTCACTGCTACAAATAAGCAGCAGGGAGGGTGACAGGCAATAGGTGCTGGGAAAGGACAGATCCAGGAGAACACCTCTGCTTTCAAACTGCTTGGGCACTAGGGTATGGGGTGCTCCTGCCTCAGCCAGAGCTTGGAGACTGCTGAAAAGGAAGGTTGGAAGACAGAGGTGGTGGGGTAAAAAAAAGAGCACGAAAGATAAAAGGGCAGAGAGAAACACTGGTTTTTACAATTTAATTTCCTTCTCTGAGTGGGAGCTGCTTTAATAATATGCATCAGGAGTGAATAATACTTTAAAATATTCCCAGAGAATGAATAATATGTAATAATATTCACAGAGCATTTATTTGACTAATTTCCCCCAGTGTTTTTGGATCGAGATCTAACAGGCCCGGATCTTAAAGGGGAGATCTGTGTTTGACTTCCTTGGGTCTGGATCAGGCCCCAAACCCTGAACGAGGCTGGGTTCAAGTGAGCATCACCACAAGGTCAAGTGATCCACCTCCAGTACATGGTGGGGCCATTCTTCCCCCACTGATCCGCCAATAAATTATCTGCCAATAAATGGAACCAGAAGTGGCTTGGCCAGATGTTCCACTGGGGCCCCAGGGAGTCACGGTGCAGAAAAGGTAAAGGGAGGGGGGAGAAGAAAAAAAGAAAGGCAATAAAACCCTAAAATATTAACCTCCCAAGCTCGTTTGGTGCTGGGTGCCTGCGCCGCGCTCCCCTCCTCAGCAGCTGTGCCCGCGTTAGGAGCGAGGTGCTGGGAGGACGTGCCAAGAGCAGGATATGGGAAAAGACTGTTCCCAAACACAGACAGATTAAACCTTTTCTGCTTTTTAAATTACATTTTAATGCGCTGGCTACTCCGGAGATGTCGGCAGGACGTGCTGGGCTTGAAGAGATTTGGGGTGAATGCCCCCAGGGCATCTTGCTAACCCCGACCAGAGTGGCTCAGGTGGCCCTGGTAAGTCTCCAGATCTCCCCAGCCCACCCTCCTCCATCCTCCTGGCATTTGCAGATCCCTTTTGGCACCCAGTCCTTGTGCCCTGTGTCACCTCAAGTTCCTCCAGGTCAGCTCTGTCCCCATTTCAGTGCTGGGGGGTCACCAAAGCAGCTCCTCTTCCAGTCATTTGGATGCCTCCCAGGGTTTTCCCATGGGTACCTGCTCAGCTCCTGTCTCCCATGGGAGAAGGGTGCAGGCTTAATGTCTCTGCATGTCCTTCAAGACTGGGCTTGCTCCTCTTCCAAAACATCCAGCCAGCTCTTGGAGCGTTAGTGGCCTTGGAGCTTCTTGAATCGAAGACTCACTGAGAATTAACCACGAAATAAAAGGTTTGGTTACTCTGACAGCATACATCAGGGCTGAACGTGTGCAGTATGGCCCTTGAGCCCCCTCCACACTGCAGCTCTGCCACCCCAGACCCAGACAGTGACACCTTGATGCGAGGTGCCACCCTGCAAGTAAAGCCCAACCCATTGATGTGTCCTGCAGGAGATGCACAGACAGACTGACATGCTGAGGGGTATGGGTGGGAAGGGTTGTTGGCACATCCACAGCCTGACCCTGCAGGTGTTTTGGTGGGCAGTTGGAGTGAGAAGAGGTGATTTTGGGCACCTTGGTGGGCATTTATGTACTGGTGGGAGAGCTGGCAGAGGAACTTCCCCCTGACCAGTGAACCTTGGCACGTGTCTTGGAGGGCAGCAGGTCCGAGTGCTCTGTAACCCACCAGAAAGTGGAGATTTAAAGATAAAGCAGGAGGACCTTACATTCTGTTTTGTTTTTCCAGCTGGAGAGAGAAGGGAACGTTCCCACAGAGGAAACACCCTATTTACTTTTTTTTTTTGTTTCTTAAGCTTTTTTATTGTGGTTGAGCTGAACTGTACCAAGTCACTCCAGCTCTCTCAAATGGAGGATTTTCTCACTTTCCAGTAAACTGGAGTTACCATGGAGAGGGCTGAGACAAGCCAAACGCCAAACATTGGAAACTACACCCAAACTCACCGCAGCCATATCAAACAGTTAATTAGAAAGACCGTCCATGTGTTTCCCATTCCCTGGAATGGTTTGAATCAATTGCCCTGTGATTTATCACCTGTTTTCTGTGCAAACGGTTCAGCTCTGCTCTCGTGCATGTGTTGGAAAGGGGATTTGTGCTATACAGTGAAAGAGGTAAGGGAGATATTAAAGAGCTTTTTCTTTTTCAAAAAAAAAACCAACCCAACCATCAAATAACCAATTCTGCCCCTTCCCCCAGTATAAATCTCCCACTGGAATGATACGCTTTGGATCTTGATGGGATTTCTAGCCCTTGGCAAGAGGGAAAAAGGAGAGACTTTGCTTTGATTTTGGAGCGTGGAGGATCACAGCGTGCCTGGCCTTTCCCAGTGCTCTGTTACACTGTGCCCAGATGGAAATTCAGAGCAGTGTGTTTCCCCCAGGCTGTTTCCTTTCCCTCAGCACACTCCCACTGGAATGATACGCTTTGGATCTTGATGGGATTTCTAGCCCTTGGCAAGAGGGAAAAAGGAGAGACTTTGCTTTGATTTTGGAGCGTGGAGGATCACAGCGTGCCTGGCCTTTCCCAGTGCTCTGTTACACTGTGCCCAGATGGAAATTCAGAGCAGTGTGTTTCCCCCAGGCTGTTTCCTTTCCCTCAGCACACAGA
>NW_008595701.1:23456-24661 GCF_000691845.1 Merops nubicus
AGAGGGTAACAGGTTGATGGGAAAGCAGCCGGAGAGTTTAATTCCTGTGCCTGCCACGTCCTGCCTGCATGAGCTGGGGCTGCAGCTGTGCTGTACCTCCGCTCCCCCTTCGCAAGGCACGGGGGGAAAAACACCCCTCATCTCTCCTTGTGTGCCAGTGCTTCAAAGCAGGGTTGGGTCCTCTCACGGGGACATCCAGAAGCAGCAAAAAATGTCTTGGAGGAGATCCTTCTGTGTCTCACCTCCTTCCAAAAGCAAGCTGACCTGGTTTTATCTCTGCCATCTCTTCTCCCATCCAAAGCTGCCAAGTGGCTTCTTCTGCGGTGCGTTTGTGAGCCGGGCTGGTCCGAGTTGAAGGCAGCACTGTCAGGAGCAGCCATTCCCCTGCACCCGTGCTCCAGTGAAGTCTTCTGGCTGGGATGTGTTGGGCTGATTGGAAATCCTGCACATTTATCTACCCCATCCCCCAAAGCAGCTGTTGGCCTGAAAGGTGGCTGCACCTCTCACGATCCACATTCCATTTTTCCTGCCAAGACTGAGGGAGAGAGGGAATAAAAGTTGCTTTCCTATCATTAGCAGATGATTGAAAAACCTTGCAGCTCCCCCAGCCAAGTGTGAGATACCAGCCCCTTTAAGAGAGACCCAAAAATGTTTGACTGGGGACTTGGGGGAGGTCACAATTAAGAGGGCTGGAAATAGACATTTGTGTAGGATCCCACAGCTGAGAAGACAATAAAGAAAAATCTCTGTTTGAGGCGAAACTGAGGCAGCAACAAGTGACAAGAAGTGAAGCAGAAGGGTACCAATGCTGTCATTTATCCATTATGGTCTATTTCTTTGTTCCCCAGGGAACATATAAAACACAGACTGGTAAAGCTGGAACTCATTGCTCTGATTTCAGTCAGCCTCACTTTTGTGTGCAGCAAAATCTCTGTCTGTCCCACGGGAGTATCTGCCCCATCTCTTCAGATCGTGCAGAGGTCTGCAGAAGGTCTCCTTCAAAAGAAAAGGGCAGGCTGTGCCTCAGTTTCCCCTCTTGCTGCAAAGGAAATAGCTGGTGGCAGAGGAAGGGATGAAGCAGTGACCTCCTGCCCCACAAAATGGCTAAAAGACTTGGAGGGGCAGTTTGTTCTGCATGACAAGTTGCTGGTTTTATTGCCTGGGACTTTGCAATCTGCAAGGAAGGAAACTGGTGTCAAGCAGCA